>NW_024100851.1:1562500-1741407 GCF_016161935.1 Mauremys reevesii
GAAGGGGAATGGCAGCCCCACAGAAGGTCCTGGGTGCTCAGATGCCCCAGTTATTGCACCCTGGCCTGTCACAGAGAGAGAAAAGACCCAGCGGGACCCAGCCCCCCTACAGTGATCCCATGGACAAGAACCTGGCTGGGAGTGGGGTGAAGGTTCCCTCTGGGCAAAGGGGAGCTGAAATCCCTCAGTGTCCTGGAGTTTAAGCAATAGAAGCTTCAAACCCTGCAGGGGTGTGGGCTGAGGTGCATCAGCAGAAGGTTGGGCTGGACGGGGCGGCAGGTTTGTACAATTTTTGGTGGTGCCCAGAATGGGACTGTCCTGCCCCACACACACACACCTGCCTAAGGCTCTGGGAGGGAGTTTGGGTGTGGGAGGGAGAGGGGCTGGGCTCTGGGAGAGTTTGGGTGCACGGTCTGGACTCAGTCAGGGGGTTGTGCTGCAGGAGGGTGTGCAGGGGGCAAGCTCTGGAGGAGTTTGGGTGCAGGTGTGGGGTCTGGGTTGGGGTTGGGGTGCAGGAGAGGGTGAGGGGTGCAGCATTTACCTCGGGCATCTCCCAAAGCAACCTGCACCCTCCTCTGGCAGCAGCCCTAAGCGGAGGGCCAGGGGTGTCTCTGTGCATGGCTGCCCGCAGACTTCACCCCGCAGCTCCCATTGCCACAGCTGGCAGAGTTGGCACTCAGGGCGGGCAGCGGGAGACCTCCCCACACCAGGAGGTGCCAGCTGCTTTCCGGGAGTGACGTGCCACATGGAGTGAGGGCGGAAGGAAACTGCCTTAGTCCCCTTGTGCTGCTGGTGGTGGTGGCGGGGTCCCTGGGCCCTTTAAATTGCCCAAGGGTGGCAGGCAGCACTGAGGGGGACACTCCCAAGGGCCTAACGTTGCTTTGCACAATGATAAATCTTGGAACAGGACAGAAATGAAATGGCAGCAGAACCTAAGGAATTAAAAGCCTCCGGATTCTTGTGTGTGCACTGACTCCGAACGGAAACTGTAATTTGACTCGCTTTGTGTCTGCGGCTGGTAAAATATCAAGGCAAAGCCATTCCAGTGATTGTGACCCTGGGATTGAGGAGGCTTTGGTCTTATTAAAATGTAACTAGCATGTTACACTTGTGTTTTTAAAGGTGGCTTCCCCAAGCAATCCCAAGTTGTTCTTCCCACAGCTGGCTGATGGGGGGCAGCAGGGGATCTTCCCAATCTGGGGGAATCTCTCTGGGCCCCACTGTTAATTCTCCATCCTTTCTCCCCCTAACCATGCCCCCCCCCATTATCAATGTTTTGGAGCAACCCCTCCCTCCCTCCCTCCCTCCCTTTATGGGATACAGACTCTGTGACAGAGACTGACTGGGGCTCCTCTCTGCACGGCCCCAATGGGGAAGGAAAGAGACTGGAGGGAGGGGGAGAAGACGAGCAGAAGGAGTCAAATGGGGCTAAACCAAAACAGAGATTTTCTTTCTGTCAAAATGTCCTGGAGTCTCATGGCTGAAAAGCCGCATCTTGAGTTAGGTTTAATGCATCAGCCTTTCAATTACCAGGCAAAGGTGTGAATCACAGAGACTGATAACTGCCTGCTTCCCAGCTTTGCCAAAGAAGCACCTGCACTGGTGCCACTGGTTAGCGCAGAGGGGGCTACTGCTGGGGTTATGAATTCAAGCCTTATTTGGAGCACTGGTTTTTATTACCTGTGTAGTTTCCCCAACTTGCTTTGCTTAATTTGCATGGAAAGTGCCCTACTAGGAAAAGGAGACTAAGTTCTAAAAGGTGGCAGTAGGTGCATAGCTTGGAAACATCCCCCCTGTGCTGCCATTAGTTCCAGTAGATTGTTCACTGGCAGCCTGAATTGATTTCTTTGCTGCTGTGAAAGCTGCCATGAAAAGTCTCTGGTCACCAGAGCTCCCTGCTTCTTCCAGCACATCTCTGGCTCCTTCCCTGCCCCAGTCATGGCTGTAGGAGGGTCCTATATACACTGAGCCTCAAACTTTTCCAAGCCCTTTTAGCGCAGTTGGCAGCGTGTCAGTTGCATAATCTAAAGGTCCTGAGTTCAAGCCTCAGAGAAGGCAGTGGGTTTAGCTCCCTGCTTCAGATTTTCTACAGGAAATCAGAGAAAGAAACTATAGGAGAGTGGTTTCTAGACACCCTCCCACCCATCTCACACACACACACAGACTTTTCTAATGCATTAACTTTTCCTTCTCTGTGCAGTTTGTATTCTCCATAGAGCAAAATAAAACAAAAACATGCAAGTCCAAGCCTAATACAGTATGAAACTCAATACAGATCAAATCTCACCCTCAGAGATCTTCCAATAAGCTTCTTTCGCAGACTAGACTTATTTCTTGTCTGGGCCCAATCTTTTCACCTGGTACAGTCCTTGTTCCAGCTCAGGTGGTAGCTAGGGGATGTCTCATGACTGCAGCCACCTTTCTTCTGTTCCACCCCCTTATATAGCTTTGGTACAAGGCAGGAATCTTTTGTCTCTCTCCTGGGGAAAAGCCCCAGGTTTAAGATGGATTCCTGTACCAGGTGACATGGTCACATGTCCTGTGAGACCCCCAAGCCTTCATTCTTCCTGGCCTGCACCTTCCTGCCCCATTCCTCTCCCTCCCCCACCTCTTACTGTCCCTTCTCCTCCCCCTCCCCGCCCAGCGCCTCCTGCACCCCACTGAACAGCTGATCACTGGCAGGTGGGAGGGGCTGAAGGGGAAGAGGAGGAGCTTGTCAGCAAGGCCTGTAGTGGGGGGCGGGAGCTGGCTGCCAGTGGGCACTGAGCACCTATTTTTTCTCTGCTGGTTCTGCAGCCCCGTAGCTCCCATGGAGTCGCTGACTCAGCTCCTTTCACAAGCTAGAGAGAGGAGCCAGAACCAGGGCTAATCTATGGGGCACCAGGTGAGTGGCAGAGGCTTCAGGTGCTGAGAGTTTGCCTGACCCCTCAGGGACACAGGGTGAGGGGGTGTCCCAGGGATCTCTATGAAAGGAGCAGAACAGGATTTCCTTGGGGTGGGGAGAGAATTGAGAGTGTCTCAGGGGGTTGTACAGAGGTATTGCCCGGGTGAGGGACTGGCTAAAACACAGACTTCGCTGTGAGCAGGATTTGAACCTGTGCAGGGGAACCCTATTGGATTTCGACTCCAACGCCTTAACCACTCGGCCATCACAGCTCTGAGCCTAAAATTGCCCCAATGCCAGAGAAACTGGTAAAGAATCCCAATGCCCAGGTGTGAAGTTATCTAACTACAGAATTCCCACCACAAACCTGGCCCCAAAGCACAGGTGGGATTGGGGGTTTGTTCTCTTTGCTTAGCCACGTGCAGTCGCACAGAGAGCGCATTTAAAAGTCTCCCCTCCCACAGAGCGGGAAGGGGAAATGATTCTCAACTTGAAGCCTGATGTAGGGTGACCAGACGTCCTGATTGTATCGGGACTGTCCCGATATTTGCTTGTTTGTCCCACGTCCCGACTGATGTTTGGTCAGGACACTGGACAAACAAATAATTTTGCCCTCTGCTCCGGCACACAGGCAGATCCTGGAGGGACACTCACCCCCCGCCCCCTCCTTCCCCCATTGGATCCCTCCCCAAATCCTCACCCTGGCCCTGCCCCCAGCCCCACCCCCTCACTGCCCCATTGGATCCCACCCCAAATCCTCGCCCTGGCCCTGCCTCTTCCCCAAGCAGGCAGCATCCTCCTCCCTCCCAGGTTTGCACACGGGCCATGGCCATGGCCGGGAGCGCAGCATGGAGGCTGCTCCAGCCCTGGAGCCTGGAGGGCAGCGCAGTGGGGCTATGGGCTGTGCAGGCAGGACCCATGTGGGTGGGGGGCGGGAGACACGTGAGGCAGACACACTCCTCAGACCTGTCTGTCCTCAGCTCTGCAGGCAGAGGGGAAGGGGCATGATGGGAACACACACGCCCCATTCCAGACACCACGCAGCATCCACAGGGCTACCAAAGCACGTCACCTTCGGCCAAAACCACCCCCCACCCCGAGGGAGCAAAAGGCCTTTGTGAGCTCAGCACACACAAGCCAGGAAAAGATTAACACCCACACCCAGCCCAGCCACAGTGGGAGCTTCCCCCACTTCCCGGCCACAGGCCCACGGGGCTCATGGATGGAGGAGTTTGGGGGGCTGTGGGGGCCCCTGAAGGACTAGCTCAGCGTGTGAATGAGGGACTGGGATGTATGTGGGGGCCGGACTGTGGGTTGGGGTGTCCAGGGGGACCCCAGGGAAGGGACTAGGGGGATTAGGGACAGAGGAGGGTGGGGTTACCGAGGTGCATTGTGGGAATGTGGGATTTAGAGCCCAGAGTGGATGGGTGGGGGCGGGATGGAGGACCCCACAGTGGCTGAAAAGGGGAACCCGGCAGGTTGTGGGGCAGCAGAGATTGGAGATGAGGAACCTCACACCCTGGGGATGGACTGGGGCAGTGGGGGGATGGGAAAGTGGGGCCCAGCCATGGGGAAATGGGCTGGAGGCAGTTAGGGGGCAGGGCGCTGAGGACAGGGATGGGGGGGAGGAGGAGGAGGAAGGGGGGCAGGGTGCTGAGGAGGATGTCGGGGGTGGGGCTAGAGGAGGAGTTTGGGGGCGGGGCACTGAGGACGGGGGGGAGGAGGAGGAGGAGGAGGAGGGCAGGGGTGAAGGGAAAGGACAGGCAGATCGGCCAGGGTGGGGGAGGGGACGCTGGGGGCCGCGGGATCCCCACCGGGGGGGGTGGGGCTGGCGTGAGGGTCCCGGCCGAGGACGGAGGGACATGGGGGGGGCCGGGTGGGGGGGCTTGCCGGGGCGGGTGGGGCCCTACAGGGGGGGGGGGAGGGCGGGGCTGAGCCCTCTCCCGCTGCTGCCCCAGGCCCAGCTGGGGTGAAGCCCTTTCACTCCGCGCTGCCTCTGCCCTGTGCCCCCCCCAGCCCGGATCCCACACGGGATTCGAATCCCAACGGCCGCAGCGCGCGCCCGGAGGGGGGGGGGCAGCGAAGCATGGGGGGGAACCGGGGCCTCCCCCCACGCGCCGAGTCTCTGTCCCCCGCTCTCTCCGCCAATCAGGGAGGGGCGCGGCGAAGTGCCGAGTTACGGCCCTCCTCCAATAGAGGCCGCGTGTGTGAAAGGGAGAACTACGCTTCCCAGAGTGCACCGGGAGGGGGCGTTGTCTGAGCAACTGTCCGTCACTTCCGCTCTGAGACGAGCCAGGAACTACAACTCCCAGCCTGCCCCGGGGCGCCTCCGTCCTCCCTAGCCCAGGTGAGGGCGGGTCCCTGGGTCAACCTGACACCTCCCCCCCCCCCCTCAACGCAACTCATCATCCCCGCCCCGCCCCCAGAGAGCCCCGGCCCCGCCCCCCCGGTGCAGGGTGTGATGCTGCCCCGCGCAGGAACGTGCTGCGCCGCTTCGCCCCTTTCACCCCCCCGCACAAAGCAGCGGGGGCGGGAGCGCGCAGGGGCGGCTCCCGCCGTCGAAACGCCTCCCCGCCCCGCGGCGGGGCGGGGCCGGGTCCGGCTCTGTGCGGGGGCTGGATCCACGTGTCCGCCCCGCGGGATGGTCCCGGCGCCCCTTGTAACCCCCCCCCCCCCGCCGGCTGGGTGTGAGCGGGTCTGGGTGGGTCCGCCGGGCCCAGGCACCGGCCGCGTGTCACCCCCCGACTCCCGCTGCCCCCGCCCCGCCCCCTGCCCCGGGGAGCCCGGCTCCAAACACCCGCTGCAGGGACAGCGACACCCCGGACAGACCCGCCCCTGGCCGGAATGAGCCCCGCTGTGCCCGCCCCCAAAGCCCCGCCCCCCGCTGTGCCCGCCCCCAAAGCCCCGCCCCCTGCACCCCCCGCTGTGCCTGCCCCCAAAGCCCCGCCCCCTCGCTGTGCCCGCCCCCAAAGCCCTGCCCCTGCACCCCTGGGCTGTGCCCGCCCCAAAGCCCTGCCCCGGACCCCTTTCCCAAAGCCCTGCCCCCGCTGGTCCTGCCCTCACATCGCCTGTTCCCCTAATCCCGCCCCTTTCCCTGAAGTCCTGCCCTGCCCCACCCCTTCCTGCAAGGCACCACCCTCGCATTGCCCCTTTTCCCAATACCTCACCCTCGCTCTGCCCCTTCCCCGAGTCCTCACTCCCACATTGCCCCCAATACACCCCTCCTGCACCTTTTCCCCAAGGTCCCACCCCACATGGCTCCTTCCCCGAGTTCCCACCCTTGAGCTTCCCTTTCTCCCTAAGACCCTGCCCCTGCCCCACCCCTTCCCCTGAGACCCCGCCCTGCACCGCCCCTCCCCTGGGACCCCGACCCTGCACCGCCCCTTCCCCTGAGACCTCGCCCCTGCACTGCCCCTTCCCCTGGGACCCCGCCCCTGCACCGCCCCTTCCCTGGGACCCCGCCCTGCCCCTGGAACCCCGCCCTGCCCTGCCCCTTCCCCTGGGACCCGCCCCTGCCCCAAACCTTCCCCTGGGACCCCGCCCTGCACCGCCCCTTCCCCTGGGACCCCGCACCTGCACCGCCCCTTCCCTGGGACCTCGCACCTGCACTGCCCCTTCCCCTGGGACCCTGCCCCTTCCCCTGGGACCCCGCCCCTGTCCCGCCCCTTCCCCTGAGACCCCGCCCTGCACCGCCCCTTCCCCTGAGACCCTGCCCCTGCACCGCCCCTTCCCCTGGGACCCCCTGCCCCTGCCCTGCCCCTTCCCCTGGGACCCAGCCCCTGCCCCACCCCTTCCCCTGGGACCCCGCCCCTTCCCCTGGGACCCTGCCCCTGCCCTGCCCCTTCCTCTGGGACCCCGCCCTGCCCCGCACCTTCCCCTGGGACCCCGCCCCTGCACTGCCCCTTCCCCTGAGACCCCGCCCCTGCACCGCCCCTCCCCTGGGACCCCGCCCCTGCACCGCCCCTTCCCACTGGGACCCAGCCCCTGCACTGCCCCTTCCCACTGGGACCCTGCCCCTGCCCCGCACCTTCCCCCTGGGACCCCGCCCCTGCACCGTCCCTTCCCCAGGGACCCCGCCCCTGCCCTGCCCCTTCCCGTGGGGCCCTCAAGATTGCCCCAAGACCCCACCCCTGCACCACCTGTTCCTCTAATCCCTGCCCCTGCATCGCCCCTTCCCCCAAGACCCCGGCCCCCCGCAGCGCCACACCGCGCCCCCAGCGCCCCCTCCCCGCCTGCTTCTCCCTTGGCCTCCTCTCTCCCGACTAGGGGGTAGGGGGGGCTGTTGGATTGAGCCATATGGAAATACGGGGGAGGGGCAGGGCTGGGAGCCAGGACTCCTGGGTTCTCCCCCAGCTCTGGGAGGGGAGTGGGGGAGGTGCGGGGCTGGGAGCCAGGACTCCTGGGTTCTCCCCCAGCTCTGGGAGGGGAGTGAGGCGAGGGGGGTAGAGTGGGGGAGGGGCAGGGCTGGGAGCCAGGACTCCTGGGTTCTCCCCCGCTCTGGGAGGGGAGTGGGGCGAGGGGGGTAGAGTGGGGGAGGGGCTGGGATGCCTGCTGCCCTAGTGGTGACCAGCAGAGCCCCCTGCAGCTTGCCCCCCAACCAGGCACTGGGTGTGCTGGTGCCTGGAGCCGCCCCTGGTTCTAGCCCCTCTGCCCAGACAGCTCCCCCAGCCTGACACACACACACAGCCCCTGCACCCGCCCCACCCCAGGTCTCCTCAGCCCAGAGGGGAGCCCCCCTGCTGAGTGGGGAATCAGAACCCCCTGAAATTACCCTGGGACCAGCATGATCTGCCTCCGCCCTGCCCTGCTCCGCATGTATTTGGAGTGAGTCAGTTTCCCTGTCCCAACATGTGTCCTGCCCTGTGTCTCTTCTCCTCCCCAGTTCCTTCCAAACCACCCCATTTCCCCTGCAGCCCGGGCTGGGTCTCTGCCAACCCCCCTTCTCCCCTCCTGCCCCCAATAGCTCCTGGCCCCTACAGGTCTATAGGGCTGGATCCCTCCCTCTCCCCTTCTCCCCTCATTTCCTGCCTCTGGGGGTCTATGGAGATGGGTATCTCCTCTGCCATCCCCTCTCCTACCCCCCCATATCCCGCTGCCTCTAGGGGTCTATGGGGCTGGGTCTCTCCCCCCTCCATCCCCTCCCCTGCCCCCAATATCCCTCTGGGGCTCTGTGGGGCTGGGGCTCTCTCCCTGCCCCTGTGCTCCCCCCTGCACACGATGTCCTGGGAGTGACTCAGTTTCCCTGGACCAACATTTCACACCCCCCACCCCCACCCGACATGTCTCCCTCCACCCCACCCCATTTCCCCTGCACCCCAGGCTGGGTCTCTGCCAATCCCCCTTCTCCCCTCCTGACCCCAAGATCCCGTCCCTGCAGGTCTATGGGGGCTGGGTCTCTCCCTGAAGCCCCGCCCCCAGCGCAGGGCTCACAGACAATCCCCGCCCGGTGGCTGTGACGTGCGCTGGGGCTGTGACGTGCGGTGACGTGTTTACTCTCTGCAGGCGACTCATCCATTCGAGATCGAAACGACAGAAGGTGTCACGTGTCCATGGGCGGGGCTATGCAGATGAGCAGTGTCTGGCGGCAGGACGGGGAGCAGCGAGAGGAGCCGAAGGAGCCCGGCGGAGAGAATTCTCTGCGTGTGGCCAGAATCCGGTGTGGGGAGTTCGTGCTGTGGGTGCCTGCACCGGAGTCACTTCGGGGCAGTGATTGCCACCGAGCTGCATAGTGACCAAAGGGGTGTGAATGGGGTGTGGTGCCTGGCGGGGAGCAGCTCCTGGTGAAAAGAAAGCAGCAGATCCTGTCCTAGCGGTGGTTTGTGGGGATGTGGGGTTTCTTTGCAACCATGAGTGGGATTGTTGTGGGTGCAACTAGACCCCCCCTTCTCTGGGGGGGCGGGGCTTCTACTGTCTGCCTTGGGGAGGGAGGGGTCCATGATGTCACAGCCCATGGTGGAGGGGAGTTTGAATCATGTTTCTGAAGTGGGAGAGCAACTTCCCCTGCTCCCACTCACTCTCCACTAGGGGGCGGGGCTGGGATCTCTAGGGAGGGAAGTACAGAAAAAAACAGTTTCCCCTATGGAACCCAGGAGTCCTGGCTCCCAGTCCCCCTGCTCTAGACCCCCTCCACTCCCTGGGCCAGGGATAGAACCCAGGGGTCCTGGTGCCCAGCTGCCTCCCTACTCTGACCACTAGACCCCACTCCCCTCCCAGGGTGGTGCAGGGGTCACTGGGTCTGTGTCCCAGCTCTGCTAAGGGCCTTGACTGATTTTCCCAAAGTGCTTCCTTCTGAATCCAGCACATCTGCCCTCCCCGCCCGGCCCTGTCACTGCCCACCCCCGTGTGGGGGCACCAGCACTGTGCCGGGTCGTGATGGGAAATTGTCCAAGCTGGCCCAGGAGAGACGTGTGTGTCCCTGCTGCCCCCTGCTGGTGGGGCTGAGCCCCGCTCTGTGTGTGTGTGTGGGGGGGGTGGCTTTGCAGGATTTTGTATCCAGCAGCAAGTGACACACACACACACATTGACGCACAAAGGGACTCAGACAATCCCAAGAACACTCACACACAACACACCCAGAGAGGCATGCTAGCCCAACCCGCAAAGAGAGAAACGATCACACCCCCAGCCACACTCACAATCACACACACACCAGAATATTCACAACTGTGCTCAGAGACACAACCACACACAGTTCACTCCCACTGCTCCCAACACAAGGACCTCCTGCCCCACACAGCGTGTGCCGAGGCCTGTGGAACTCACTGCCACTGGACAGTTACCAAGGAGAATGGACCTTTCCAGGAGACCAATAGACATGACTGTGGCGACAGAGGGGGCTGGGCTCCCAGGGTCTGATCCGGGCTGAGACTGGTTCTGACCTAGAGGGGTCTATCCAGCAGGGGGCAGCGTGACCCACACACAAACCCACCAGAAGCGCCTTTCTTAGCGGGTCTCCCAGGCCATCCCCCACCCTGCCCCGGGTTGGGTAACAAAGGGGCAGTACGGGACTCTGGGCTGTGTCACAACCGGCCCCAGCCCCTCGCTCCCACACGCTGGTGAGTTGGGTAACTGCCGAGGGATTGCACAAGAGAGTCAGAGCCAGGGAGAGAACCCAGGAGTCCTGGCTCTCCCCGACACACACTCTAACCACTGGACCCCACTCCCCTCCCAGGGCTGGAGATAGAACCCAGGAATTCTGACCACCAAACCCGCCCCCCCCGCTCTGACCACTAGACCCCACACTCCCGTTTTAGATTTTAGTCTCGCTGCCTCTTCTATCCACCCACCCCACCTGTCCATCCCTTTGCTGCAGGTTTCTGGGGTGTCACCCCTGCTCTGCGCTCCCCCAGTGCAGCCCAAGGCTTTTCCTCCCCCCAGCCACATATCCTCTCCCCCCTCGTGCTGGATTGTCTGGCACAGGCTCCTTCAAGGGTTTGCATTTCTTGGTAGTTTTTAACCCCATCACCACTTCCTGCCCAGCTCCCTCCTGCTGTGCAAGATGATTTGGGGGGGATGGGAAGAACCCAGGAGTCCTGGCTCCCAGTCTCACCTGTGCTAACATATGAGACTCCACTCTAACCCCAGCGCTGGGACTGGAACCCAGGAGTCCTGACACCCATCTTCCATTCCTCTAACCACTAGACCCCACTCCCGCCCTTTTGGGGAGCCAGGGCTCCTGGGTTTTGTCCCCAACTCTGGGAGCAGAGTGGGGTCTAGTGGTTAGAGCAGGAGGAGCCAGGACTCCTGGGTTTTATTCTCAGTGCTGCTGTGTGATACTGGGCCTCTGTTTCTCCTCCCACTTTTTGGGTGTGGAGCCTGTAAACTCTCTGGGGCATGGCCTGTCTCTCGCTGTGTCTGGGCAGCGCCTGGCCCAACGGGGGCCTTGATTCTGCGCCGGTCTCTGAAGGTGCTGCTGTTGTACAGATAAATAGTCGTGATACTAAAAGATGTGGCAGTGCGTGAGTGCACCACCATTACTGTGCAAGGGCTAAATGTGATTCTTATCCCTGTGACCTCCCGTGCACCCTTCCCTCCCGATTCTGCACCCTGAGCCCCTTGTGCCGCTGCCCTTGTCAACGGCAGCGCAGGAAGCCACCCAGCCCTAGCCCTAAAACAAGAAGATGAGAGAAAAAAAATAAAGCTCACACCAACAGGAAACCAGCCCCAGCAGTTTGTGCCTTCACTTCCCAAAATATTATATACACACACACACACACACACACACACACACACACACACACACAGCCCTGCTCAAACAGCCCCCTTTGCCAATGCACCACCTCACCTCGTCCAGGGAGGTCTAGGTGGGAAGCTCCGTGTGGGAGCGGTGATGGACGGCACCATCAAGGTAGGTTCTGCAGATGGTCCTCCAGGTACGGGCGTCTCGGCTCCAACTGGCACTGGGCTCACGCTGGGCTGCGTTCAGTTCTTCTCTCTGGTGTGCGCCCCGGCTCCACAAATGCCCCCGCCCCCTGCTCTTTCCTTCTGGTACAAAAAATATCCTCTTCCTTCGCCCCAGAGAGAGACACCCACGGTGCTGCTCAGCACACGCCTACCCCCCACCTTCCCCCATTCCCAGGAGCGTGCGGGAATGGGGTCAGGATTGGGGAGAGCCCGTGTCCCGAGGGGAGGGTATGGGGGGGCTTGTCCCCTGCTCAGAGCATGGGGGTACCAATAGGCACCTATGGATGGTCCCCCCAAGCAGGGCCAGGACTGAAATGGGAGGCCTGTGCCCCCAACATGGAGAATCTGGGGTGCAACCTTGCTTAACGGGTCAGTCTGTCCTTTCTCTGACTCTCCCATTCCAGCTTCAACTAGCGCTTGTGGTTCATTCGTTCTTTTTCATTCCTTTCCTTCTCTAGCTTGTATGTTCTTGCTTTCTTTTTTCCCCTCTGCCTTTCACGCTCTTCCTTTCTTTCCTTCTTTTTCTAATATTTTTTCTCTCCCTTTATTTCTTTCTCTGCCTTTCACGTTCTTTTCGCTTGCTCTGTCACAAGTTATTTTGTTCACTTGCTCTTTTTCCTCGCTCCTTCCGAGCCAAGTGGGTTCTCCTCGCACACAGATTTTGACAGGTTTTCCTCCTGATCAGCAAGTGGATTAAGCACGTCTTCAGTAGGGGTTTGCCATGCCAGGGAGCAGGCTGACCGAGTGTCTTTGTGGCCGTCTGCTGGCCACACATAGGCATGGTCCTCTCCTCCTCTGGCCCTGCCCTCGGTTGCTCTGTAGCTTTTAAGCCTTCCCTTGGAGCTGTCAGCACCAGCTGCCTCTGCTCTAGGTGCCCAGAGGAGGAGAGGTGCTGGGCTCCAGCCTGGGACTCTGCCTCCCTCCTGCCTAGCCCTGACTACGAAGCCTGGCCCTGGCACTGCTTCCTTCAAGTGCCAGGTGGACAAGAGGTAACGTGGCTGCAAGCAAAATGGCCAAACTTGTGGGCCTCATGTGAAGCAGCAAGAATCCCAACCACAGGAATCAGGGTCACAAGTTCTAGAGCCCCAACCAATTTTGGCCATTCACCACCCAAGACCTAGCTCCAGTGGGCGAGTCACACAGCAGGAGGGGAAAGATTGGCTCTTAGACAGCTGGAGACAAGGAAGTTGAGCACTGGGAGCTTTACCACAAGCCAACACAAGGTCCCACTGAGATTTGAACTCAGATTGCAGGATTTAGAGTCCTGAGTGCTGCCCATTACACCATGGGACCAGCTTGTGCTGCTTTCTCTGCACAGTGGTGACCTTCACGGGGCTGGCTCATGTAAGGGACTGTAGGCCCCTTACTAAAACTTAGTGGGGTTTTTGGTTGGCTAGTTCCCAGTCTCAATAGAAGGGGGAAGGGCCAATGGGAAATCAGGACCCTGAGACTGACAGTCCCCAGGGGCAATGGGGAGAGGCCAAAGCTCCAAGTTAGCTGCACTGACAGGCCAGGCAGTGTAATGAGGGAGTCACCAGGCCAGGGGGTCCCATCCTCCGTGGGAGCTGGAACTGCCTGGGCCAGAGTGGGGCGGAGATAAGGAGAGAGCAGGAGCCCGAGAAGAGCCGGGGAGCAGAGCTGCACAGGTGTAGTGCCAGAAACTGCTCCCTGTAGGACTTTGCTACCTGTAGCAGTTACTGAGACCTGAGGTTGTTCTTATTTGCTGACTTGTCCTAACTGGCTAACACTTGACAGTGGTTTCTCTAGCAAAGGCCAGTCCCTGGCCCCTTGGTCCAGACATCCTCATTCACATCAGGCTGGGGTGACCAGATGTCAAAGATGAAATATCGGGACGCGGGGGCAGAGCAAAAAAAAAAAAAAAAAAAGCCGGAGGCTCCCCCCTCCCCCGCCAGGCGGCAGTGGCACAGCCCCGTCTCCACCCAAGTCTCGGCTCCGACCCCTGATACACCCCCAGCTCCCCCATCCCCTCGCTCCTGGGCCCAGCCTGGGCTCCGAGCTCTGAGCCGCACTCCAGGTCCCTCCTGCAGCTCCCGGGCAAGGGGCGAACCAGGCAGCCGGGCCCGGGCCCTCCTGGCAGAAGCGTGTCTGCCCCATGTGTGTCTCTGCCCCCCACTGACATGGGTCCTGCCCGCTCCCCACTGCCCCCAGCCCCACTGCGCTGCCCCGCAGGCTCCAGGGCTGGAGCAGCCTCCATGCTGTGCTCCTGGCCATGGCCCGTGTGCAAACCTGGGAGGGAGGAGGATGCCGCCTGCTTGGGGAAGAGGCAGGGCCAGGGCGGGGATTTGGGGAGGGATCCAATGGGGGAAGGAGGGGGCGGAGTCGGAGGGGCGAGTGTCCCTCCGGCCTCTGCCTGTGTGCCGGAGCAGAGAGGAAAATTGTTTGTTTGTCCAGTGTCCTGACCAAATATCGGTCGGGACGCGGGACAAACAGGCAAATATCGGGACAGTCCCGTTAAAATCGGGACGTCTGGTCACCCTACATCAGGCTTCAAGTTGAGAATCATTTCCCCTTCCCGCTCTGTGGGAGGGGAGACTGTTAAACGCGCTCTCTATGCGACTGCACATGGCTAAGCAAAGAGAACAAACCCCCAATCCCCCCTGTGCTTTGGGAGCCAGGTTTGCGGTGGGAATCCTGTAGTTCAGATGACTTCATGCCTGGACATTGTGATTCTTTACCAGTTTCTCTGGCATTGGGGCATTTTTGTGCTGATGGCTGAGTGGTTAAGGCGTTGGAGTCGAACTCCAATAGGGTTCCCCTGTGCAGGTTCAAATCCTGCTCACAGCGAGGCCTGTGTTTTAGCCAGTCCCTCACCCGGGCAATACCTCTGTACAACCCCCTGAGACACTCTCAATTCTCTCCCCACCCCAAGTAAATTCTGTTCTGCTCCTTTCACAGAGATCCCTGGGACACCCCCTCACACTGTGTCCCTGAGGGGTCAGGCAAACTCTCAGCACCTGAAGCCTCTGCCACTCACCTGGTGCCCCATAGATCAGCCATAGCCCTGGTTCTGCTGCCCCCGCACCCTGATCCTCAGCCCCAGCCAGAGCCCTCATCCCCCCGCACCCTGATCCTCAGCCTGAGCCAGAGCCCTCATCCCCCTGCACCTTGATCCTCAGCCCCAGCCAGAGCCCTCATCCCCCCGCACCCTAATCCTCAGCCCCAGCCAGAGCCCTCATCTGCCCGCACCCTGATCCTCAGCCCCAGCCAGAGCCCTCATCTGCCCGCACCCTGATCCTCAGCCCCAGCCAGAGCCCTCATCCCCCCGCACCCTGATCCTCAGCCCCAGCCAGAGCCCTCATCCCCCTGCACCCTAATCCTCAGCCCCAGCCCTGAGCCCTCATCCCCCCGCACCCTAATCCTCAGCCCCAGCCAGAGCCCTCATCCCCCTGCACCCTGATCCTCAGCCCCAGCCAGAGCCCTCATCCCCCCCCACCCTGATCCTCAGCCCCAGCCCTGAGCCCTCATCCCCGCACCCTGATCCTCAGTCCCAGACAGAGCCCTTGTCCCCACACCCTAATCCTCAGCCACAGCCCTGAGCGCCCCATCATGAACCCCTCAGCCCCACAGCCCTCACCCCACACCCCAACCCTCTTCCTGAGCCCTCCTGCATCATGAACCCCTCATCCTCAGCCCCACAGCCCTCACCCCTGCACTCCCTCCTATCCCCAAACTCCTCCCAGAGCATGCACCCTTCCCAGAGCATGCACCCTCCCCTTCCTACACCCCACCCCCAGCCCAGAACCTGCACCCAAACTCCGTCCCAAAGCCTGCACCCTTCACCCTCCTGCACACTCACCCCTGCCCCAGCCCAGAGCCTGCACCCAAACTCCATCCCAAAGCCTGCACCCTGCACCCCTCCTGCACCCTAATCCCCAGCCCAGGATCTGCACCCTAGACCTCCCTCCCCCCCAGAGCCTTAGGCAGGTGGGGGCGGAGTTTGGGGGGGCGGAGTTGGGGGGCAGGTTCTGGGCACCACCAAAATTTCTACAAACTTGCCACCCATGAATGTGTTAGTGAATGTGTAAATGGATTGTTGTTTGTGCAAGTCCCATATGGTCTAGTGGCCAGGATTATTGGTGTTTTCATGCAGGCAGCCTGGATTCAATTCCCAGTGTGGGAACAGTCCAGAGCTTTTGCTCAGAGGGGAGGCAGGAAATGAAAAGAATGGGAAGGGAACTGGCCAGCAGGGGAGTTGGACAGTGTTGGGAGGGGATCCCAGAAGTGGGGGTGGAGGGCAGAGGTCTGAGGGGAGATCAGGGAAGAATCCCAGCTGTGTGGGAAGTTGACACTCTGGAGAGCACAGGCCTGGCATGGGGAGTGGGAGGAGTGACTCTGTCCTTCTAAACTCACCACCGGCAGACTCAGCAGGACTGGAAGAATTACGTATTTGTTGGTAAATGTCAATTTCTGTGTAAACACAAAACCCAATGGCAAAATATTTCCATCGATAATAATCAAAACTGACAGATGGGCAAAGTAAGAAACACGCTGCTTGAGAACGTGTCCTGTTCTAATCCATTAGGGGACCCTTCTGCCTTAGGCACCAGCATGTGGGTGTTTCATTTCCCTCCCCATTTTCACACAGAGACACAATTTCCTTTGTACAGATCCAAGAACAGCAAAACCTCCCTGTGTCTCTTGTCTGAGCCAGGGCATTCGATTCCATTGAAACCTTCTCTCCTGCAATGGCAATGCTCAAACAGAGGGGATGTGGCCACCTTCCCCCCCATCCCCTCCGGCAGTGAGATATTCCCTCTCCTCTTCATGCTGCTGTTGTTATTCCATGAGACTTCAAGGATGGAATAAAAAACTGAGTTTACTCCAGGAAAGAAAGGAGCCACCAACTCCATGAAAAATCTCAGTGCCCAGAGAAAACCTGACCTGCTATTGGAATCACAGAGGTGCTGGCGATATGACGGGAAAAGGGACTGTCTGAATTGCCAAGGCAGGGAATGAACAATCTACAGCAGCATCATTAACCATAAACACACTCTAACCATGCTTCAGCCAGTAGGGAAATGGGCAGGAATTCTTGCTGTTCAGCCATGGCCACACGTACAGAGCTGCACAGCAGTGAGTGTGCTGGGGAAGCTGGTCTGAGCAAACCATTGGAAATGACCCTTCAGTGAGAACAGAACCAGAGTGTAGAAAGGCCCCTGTGTTAAGTGCTTGTGGCTGAGAGCTTAGAGATCTGGGCTAGAAAACCATGGGTGTCTTTCTGTGGAGGCTTGATTATTGCCAGCAAGCCAAGGCTGGTGTGTGGTATCTTCATGGCTGCACTTTCAGTGTCAGATCACCCACAGTGCGTCAAGTCTAGACGTATTCAGAGGCTAAGGACAAGTCAACATTTCAAACACTGTCTCTATGTCACTGCAGCTCATTAATGGAGATGCTCCATGCCAGGGTTTCTCAAACTTCCTTTCACTACAACCCCCTTCTGCCAAAAAAATTACTACATGGTCCCTGGGAAGGGAGGTGGAAGGATGCCATATCTTATACTGACATGGGCCAACTTCTCATAAACTCAAGGCTGGATCTGTGGGAAGACCGTCTCCCTACAGAAGAGACTAACACAATAGGAACAGGGATTCTTTGTTCAATCTGCAACTCTGAATAAGACACAATTCTTTAGTTCTTAGCTCCAACACCTGGCAATTTGCTGACCAGGCCTATCTTAGCAAGCAAGGCTTTCTGTTTACCCAGCTTTCTCTTAGCTGATCACGATTTGCTAGGCCTCTGGTCCCTTGACCATACTCTGGACTTTGGGTCTGGAAAAGAGCTAGCAAAATCCATAGACCAGGTTGTTATACAAAATGCAGATGGATTTTAACCCTTCACATTCAGTAATGGCAAAGTTCTTGGTTCAGGCTTGTAGCAGTGATGGAATAAACTGCAGGTTCAAATCAAGTCTCTGGAGTACATCCACAACTGGGATGGGTCATTCAGTCCTTTGTCTAGAGCTTCAGTTTGTAGCAAAGTCCTTCCAGAGGTATGAAGCAGGATTGAAGACAAGATGGAGATGAGGCATCAGCCTTGTATAGTCTCTTGCCAAGTGGTCTTTGCTTTCTTTGTCTCAAGGACACTCTATCCAGCATGTGGCATAGAAAAACCTTAGAGTTCTGTCCATAGGCAGGTCCCTGCACACCTTGCTGAGTCACAAGGTGTATCTGCCTTCTCTCAATGGGTCGATTGTATAGCTGATGGTCCTTAATGAGCCATCAAGCAGGCTAGGCAGAACTGACACCAACTTGTCTGGCTGGGGTGTTCCCCGGAAGCAGAGCACAAGTTTGAAATACGGGCAGCATAGAGCCAATATTCATAACGTCAACTACAAAAATGATACACATCTAGAGATAGCATAATTATAATCAGCCAATCAGAACCTCTCCATAGACCCCTTACACGACAACCTTTCTACCATATTGGCTGCAAATATAGAACAGTGGTCGCAACGGTGATCTATACAGTTACAGATTATGTCAATAACATCACAGGAGGTTGAAAAACATGTTGTGAAATTGGAGCTGGGGCAGCAAAGAGCCACCAAATGTTCTGAGGGCTGGAGAAAAATGTCTTCTAGGGAGCTATTGAAAGAGCTCAACCTGTTTAGCTTATCAAAAGAAGATTGAAAGGTGACTTCATTGAAGTGTTGAAGGGCCTTAATGGAAAGAAAATATTGGGTATTAAAGGGCTCTTGAATCTAGCAAAGAAAGGCATAACAAGACCCAATGGCTGGAAGGTGAAAAGAGACAAATTCATATTACAACTAAGGCACAAAAATTCAACAGCGAGGATGTTTCACCACAGGAACAAGCTACCAAGGAAAGTGGTGGATTCTCCATCTCTTGATGTCATTTAATGAAGACTAGATGCCTTTCTGGGATGTGTTTGCCCCAAAAGTAGCTATTGTGTCATACAGGAGGCCTGTGATATGCAGGGGGTCAGATTAGATACACTCAGATTAGATTTTCGACTAATTTCTGAAAAACTGAGTGTAGCACTGGGAGCAGCGTCTTGTGTTTTCCTGTCTAGCCAGCTTGCTTCCTAGAACGAACGCTCCTTGAGTGGGGTGATCCACAGGGAGCAGCTCAAACCTCCACAGTGCCTGGCCAGGGGCAGGACATTAGCACAGCATGGGAGGGGTGTGGCAGTGACATCACAAAGGCCTTTTGCAGGACCTCAGACTATTGGTCACAGGTGGTGGGGAGGTGGTGATCTCACAGAGAGATGCTGACATCAGCCAGGCAGGAGAGGGGCGAGGGGCCAGGGAAACCTCAGAGACCCCTGTGGCTTTGCTTCAGCAAGTCTCCTTCTCCAGGTCTCTCTTTGAGGACTGAGAGAGTATTCGGGTTCACGTACGTGAGCACCAGGAGAAACCTCTTTCTAGTTTTCTCCTTCCCTTTTCCTGATTTTACTAGAAAACAGAAGTCCCTGTTTAGAAGGTAAGAGCCTCCTCGAGGGAAGGGGTGTCCTGGGGGTGTCACAGTTCAGATGCCAGTGGCCCCCCATGTAAGGAAGTTCCCGCCGCCAGCTCTGTGTTCGCAGGGCGGGAGAGAGCAGCATCCACGGCAGTGATTTGCTCCTGGCTGCTGGAGCAGAGCAGCAGGCTCAGCTGTGAGAACTTCCCGGAGCGATGAAAGGGGAGGGGCCCAAGGCTGTGTAGCAGGAATACAGGGCAGGTGAGTTCACGGCGGGCATTGTGGGATACTGGAGGAGGCCAGTTATGGTGATATAATGAACAGCAGCGTCTACTCTGTTAATTTAAGTTTGCTGCAAAAAGCTCCAGACCTCTCATCAAAGTCGTTTTATTTTGTCAGCAAAACAGGGCAGTTTCGTCACCAGACGTGGCATTGCAGTGTGTACACCAGCCACAAGCTACCGACCGAGGGAGCGTTGTGTGTTTTTCACACACCTGAGCAATATAATTCTGCTGAAACAACTTTGTAGTGCAGACCTGGCCAAAGATTCTCTCTCTCTCTCTCTCTCTCTCTCTCTCTCTCTCACACACACACACACACACACACACACACACACACACACACTTTGCAAGGAAAACGTCACCTGCTCCTCTGCTTTGCAGAATCCAAAGACAAGCAAAGCTTGTCAGGCCCTGGTGGCAATGGCAGGGAGTCAGGTGTGGGCAGACACTCTGATTTAGCCACCCACAGGCACCATGGCTTAGCTGGCTTAAAGCATCTGTTTCATAAACAGACTATCCTGGGTTCCACTCCCAGTGGTGCCTTGTTGACGGGTTGTTAGGGCATCTGCTATTGGCTACTGTCAGAAGACAAGATTCAGAGCTAGATGGGCCTTTGGTCTGGCCCAGTGTGGTTTTTCTTATGGTTTAAATTACACTCACAGGCACTGATAATAGAGTTACTGAAGGTTTGGGAGTTAAGAGCTGGTAGGTCAGTGGTCCAATCCCCACACAGATGACCCCTTTCTCCCTCTGGTACAGGGGCAGGTCTGAGCTCTTACCCAAATGCTCATTGTGGCTGCCAGAATCTGTGGGCAGCTTGTTTAGTTGATGCCAAAGGTTGAGTCCTGCTTTGTGCACCGTGTGTGAGAATGAAAATTCTAAACTGCCCTTCGAAATAACAAAAGCAGCAGGACGTGTTATTGTCCCTGCCCCCAAGCAGACAGACCAATGGGGAAATGCCATCGAGTCCAAGGTGATACTCCACTGCCATTTTACCTTTTTTGCTTGCTAAACTCCTTCTTATCTGCCTGGCCCAGGCTGTCCTCTGCCTCAGCTGCTGCTCCCGGCCTGCTCTAGAGTCAAACACGCAGGGGCCCCAGGGGAACAGAGGCTGGGACAGGGCAGCAGCCTGGGCTGGGCTGGGAAGATGCTGGGAGTTCTCGTTCCCTGAGAACTGGCCTGGCTCCCTTCTCAACAGCAAACAAATCAATTCCACGTCCCCTCCCCAGAAAAACCAGCCTGGAGCCAAGGGCAGCAGGGGACGATTCCCTCCAGTTCCCACTGAGGCAGGAGAGAAGCCAGGGTGTTTCTAGCAGAGCTTATGGAACTGACGTGGGGAAACCAGCCTTTAATAACAGGCAGTTCCTGTTTAAGCTCAGTGTTTTTAACAATTTCTACAACATTAAAAAACCCTTTAATCGTGGTGTCACCATCCATAAAATTGCTTCAGCCTTACAGGTTCCCAAGTGCACAACTAAACATCTCTTCAAATCCAAGGAAGTGGAGATCAGTCAATGTTCAGAGTCATCCCACATAAAAGAACCATATTGTGGTACATACTGGCCCCATCATGTGGCCATCACCTTTCCCTCCTCCTCCAGAGTCAGAATGTGATCAGCTCACACTCAGGGGGTGCAACACCCCTGCTTTGGTCTCTATGCCAGAGCTCCTATCGGCTCAGTGTCCTTCCCACAGGAGTTGGCTGCTGAGAGGGTTGCAATGGGGTAAATGAAGGCAGAGGAGGATTGTTCCTCATGGGTTTTCTTTGTGTGGCTCTGTGATCCTGCTGGAGGAAGCATCATTTGTGTTTGTTTCAGTGTCTTGGGTTGGGCTCAGGTTGTGACCCTGAGTACAGGGATTCCTGCACTTTCTGCTCTTAGCCCCATAGGGAATGGACAATGGAGCAGCTTCAGAAATTGGATAGAAAGTAGCCTAAGAAGAGCCTGGTCTACACTAGGCGTTTAAATCGGTTTTAGGAGCATAAAACCGATTAACGCCACAACCGTCCACACTAGGAGGCACCTTATATCGATTTTAATGGCTCTTTAAATCAGTTTCTGTACTCCTCCCCGACGAGAGGAGTAGCGCTAATATCGGTATTAACATATCGGAATAGGGTTAGTGTGGCCGCAAATCGACGGTATTGGCCTCCGGGCGGTATCCCACAGTGCACCACTGACCGCTCTGGACAGCAATCTGAACTCGGATGCACTGGCCAGGTAGACAGGAAAAGCCCCGCGAACTTTTGAAATTCATTTCCTGCTTCCCCAGCGTGGAGAGCTCATCAGCACAGGTGACCACGCACAGCTCATCAGCACAGGTAACAATGCAGTCTCCTGAGAATCGAAAAAGAGCCCCAGCATGGACTGCACGGGAGGTACTGGATCTGATCGCTATATGGGGAGAGGATTCAGTGCTAACAGAACTGTGTTCCAAAAGACGAAATGAAAAAGTATTTGAAAGAATTTCTAAGGCTATGACGGATAAAGGCCACAGCAGGGACTCAGTGCAGTGCAGAGTGAAAGTTAAGGAGCTCAGACAAGCCTACCAGAAAACCAAAGAAGCAAATGGAAGGTCCGGGCAGGTCGAAAACATGCCGCTTCTATGCTGAGCTGCATGCAATTTTAGGGGCTGCGCACAGTACCCCACCCTGATCGTGGATTCCGAGGTGGGGTTGTAATCTCTGCCATGGCTGAGAATTATGCAGACGGGGAAGATGAAGATGAAGAAGAGGAGGACGACCTAGCAGAGAGCACACAGCACTCCGTGACCCCCAGCAGCCAGGAGCTTTTTATCACCCTGACGGAATTACCCTCCTCCCAGCCCTCCCAAGCAACTATCCCAGACAATGACGCCATGGAAGGGAGCTCTGGTGAGTGAACCTTTGCAAATAGCAAACAGTGTTTTTTAAGCAAGCCTTTTTTAATGATTGATTTGCCCTGAGGACTTGGGATGCATTCGCAGACAGTATAGTTACTTAGAAAAGTTTGTTAACATGTCTGGGGATTGAGAGGAAATCCTCCAGGGACATCTCGATGAAGCGCTCCTGTAGGTACTCCAGAAGCCTTTGCAGAAGGTTTCTGGGCAAGGCAGCCTTGTTCCGCCCACCATGGTAGGACACTTTACCACGCCATGCATGTAGCAAGTAATCAGGTATCATTGCGTGGCAAAGCATAGCAGCGTATGGTCCCGGTGACTGCTGGCATTCAAGAAGCATCCGCTCTTTATCTTGTTGTGTTATCCTCAGCAAAGTGATATCGTTCAGGATAACCTGGTTAAAAATCAGGAATTTAAGTAAGGGGGTGGCCATTTTTCTACTGGGTTCGTGGACTGCAGCAGCTTAAAAAAAAACCTTTCCTGCACGTAGCGAAGCGGGGGGAGGGGAGGAGTGAAATGCCGATGATCTTTTTTGTGTTTGGTCACCGGCGATCTTCCCCAAGCTACCAGCCACGCAGTGGGTGGGGGGGTGGGAAGGTTGTTGATTAGCAGGGAGCTAGCATGGTATTAGCCATGCGTTGGGGGGGAGGGGTAAATCACTACAGAAGCCGAAGGACAGTGGCTTACCATGGCCGCATGCAAGCTGAATTCTGATGCCTGGACCTGTGTCTGTGAGATCTGTAACTCCAGGGCTGCAAGCACTCACTATTAAGATGAAAAATGCGACCTTGTAGGGAAATCACATGTGCTAGGTGAATAGTGCTGTTCACTGTGAAAGAGTATAACCATTGTTCTGTAAAATGTATCTTTCTAAATATTTATCTCCCTCGTGCAGCTGCAAATTTTTCAACCATCCCTCCTCCATCCCAAAGGCTAGCACAGATAAGGCGGAGGAAAAAGAAGACGCGAGATGAGATGTTCTCGGATATTATGGAAGTTACACGCAATGAAAGAGCTCATCTGAATGAGTGGAAGGACGTGGTATCAAATTACAGGAAAGAGGCCAGTGAACGTGAGGACAGGAGGGATGAACGTGAGGACAGGAGGGACAACCGAGATGAGAGGTGGCGGCAGGAAAATCAGCGGTGGCGGCAGGAAGATCAGCGGTGGCGGGATGCAACTCTGGGGCTGCTGCGTGATCAAACTGACATGCTCCGGCGTCTTGTGGAGCTTCAGGAACGGCAGCAGGATCACAGGGTGCCGCTGCAGCCCCTGTATAACCACCCTCAACCCTCACCATGTTCCACATCCTCCTCACCCAGACATGTAAGAACGCGTGGGGGGAGGCTCCGTGCACCCGCCCACTCCACCCCCGTGGACAGCCCAACCAGAAGGATGTCATTACTGTGAATTTTTTTTAATGGCCTTCTCCATCCCTCCTATCCTCCTCCCAAACCACACCCTTACTTCTCTCCCTCTTTTTATAATGAATTAATAAAGAATTCATGCTTTTTAAATGAGAGTGACTTTATTTGCATAAGTAAGCTGTACTCGAAGGGGGAGGGTGAGTAGCTTACAGGGAATGAGTCAATCAAGGGGGGGTGGGTCTTCATCAACAAACACAGCAGTCACAGTGTACCCTGGCCATTGATGAAGCTCGTTTTCAAAGCTTCTCTGATGCGCACCACTTCCTGGTGTGCTCTTCTAATCTCCCTGGTGTCTGGCTCCGCGTAATCAGCGACCAGGTGATTTGCCTCAGCCTCCCACCCCGCCATAAAGGTCTCCCCCTTACTCTCACAGAGATTGTGGAGAATACAGCAAGCAGCAATAACATAGGGGACATTGGTTTGGCTGAGGTCTGAGCGAGTCAGTAATGTGCGCCAGCGCGCCTTTAAACGGCCAAATGCACATTCCACCACCATTCTGCACTTGCTCAGCCTGTAATTGAACAGATCCTGACCACTGTCCAGGCTGCCTGTGTATGGCTTCATGAGCCATGGCATCAAGGGGTAGGCTGGGTCCCCCAGGATAACGACAGGCATTTCAACATCCCCAACTGTTATTTTCTGGTCTGGGAAGTAATTCCCTTGCTGCAGCCGTTTAAACAGAGTAGTGCTTCTGAAGACGCGAGCGTCATGAACTCTCCCTGGCCATCCCACATGGATGTTGGTGAAACGTCCCTTGTGATCCACCAGTGCTTGCAGCACCATTGAAAAGTACCCCTTCCGGTTTACGTACTGGATGCCCTGGCGCTCCGGTGCCAAGATAGGGATATGGGTTCCATCTATCGCACCCCCACAGTTAGGGAATCCCAGTGCAGCAAAGCCATCCACTATGGCCTGCATGTTTCCCAGAGTCACAACCTTTCGTAGCAGCAGCTTAGTGATTGCTTTGGCTACTTGCATCACAGCAGCCCCCACAGTAGATTTTCCAACTCCAAATTGATTCCCGACTGACCGGTAGCTGTCTGGCGTTGCAAGCTTCCACAGGGCTATCGCCACTCGCTTCTCAACTGTGAGGGCTGCTCTCATCTTGGTATTATGGCATTTCAGGGCAGGGGCAAGCAAGTCACAAAGTTCCATGAAAGTGCCCTTACGCATGCGAAAGTTCCGCAGCCACTGGGAATCGTCCCACACCTGCAACACAATGCGGTCCCACCAGTCTGGGCTTGTTTCCCGGGCCCAAAATCGGCATTCAATGGATAGAATCTGCCCCATTACCATCAGGATCTCCAAAGCGCAGGGGCCCGCGGTTTGAGAGAATTCTGTGTCTACGTCCTCATCACTGTCATCGCCGCGCTGCCTTATCCGCCTCCTCCTCGCCTCGGTTTGAAGGTCCTGGTTCACCATATACTGCACGAGAGTGCGCGAGGTGTTTAAAACATCCACGATTGCGGTATTGAGCTGAGCAGGGTCCATGCTTGCTGTGCTATGGCGTCTGCACAGTTCACCAAGCAAAAAGGCGCAAACGGTTGTCTGCTGCTTTCAGGAGGGAGGGGTGAGGCTGTACCCAGAACCACCCGCGACAATGATTTTTGCCCCATCAGGCACTGGGATCTCAACCCGAAATTCCAACGAGGGGAGGCTGCGGGAACTATGGGATAGCTACGGGATAGCTACCCACAGTGCAACGCTCCAGAAATCGACGCTAGCCTCGGACCGTGGATGCACACCACCGATTTAATGTGTTTAGTGTGGCCGCACGCAATCAGTTTTATACAATCTGTTTTGCTAAACCGGTTTATGTAAATTCAGAATAATCCCGTAGTGTAGACGTACCCTGTGTGTCAGTGTAGATTCTGCTGTTCATTATATCACCATAACTGGCCTCCTCCAGTATCCCACAATGCCCGCCGTGAACTCGCCTGCCCTGCATTCCTGCTACAGAGCCATGGGCCCCTCCCCTTTAATCGCTCTGGGAAGTCCTGACAGCTGAGCCTGCTGCTCTGCTCCGGCAGCCAGGAGCAAATCACTGCCATGGATGCTGCTCTCTCCCGCCCTGCGAGCACAAAGCCGGTGGCGGGAACTTCCTTACATGGGGGGCCACCGGCATCTGAACTGTGACACCCCCAGGACACCCCTTCCCTCGAGGAGGCTCTTACCTTCTAAACAGGGACGGATGTTTTCTAGTAAAATCACTAAAAGGGAAGGAGAAAACTCGAAAGAGGTTCCTCCTGGCGCTCACGTCCGTGAAGCCGAATACTCTCTCAGTCCTCAAAGAGAGACCTGGAGAAGGAGACTTGCTGAAGCAAAGCCACAGGGGTCTCTGAGGTTTCCCTGGCCCCTCGCCCCTGTCCTGCCTGGCTGATGTCAGCATCTCTCTGTGAGGTCACCACCTCCCCACCACCTTTGACCAATAGTCTGAGGTCCTGCAAAAGGTCTTTGTGATGTCACTGCCTGTCATGGACTCACAGATCGTGCCCACTCTTGGCCCCGTGCGGTCCGTGGGGGGTGCCCCTTTCAGTGCGACAGCCCTTCTCGGGGGTCCACTCTCTCTCGGGGTCAGGCCCCTCACCTCCTGGAGCCGCACCTCTCTGAGCCTTAGCACGTCTGTCTCTCGCCATGGGCCCCATCAGGGAGTCCACGCGCTCTGGACCCCCTGGACCTCCTCACCCCCGAAGGGGTTGAGGCCCCCTGTTCTCTAGACCGGAGTGACTCTCAGCCAGCATAAAACAGGAGGGTTTATTGAGAGTTGAACACAGCACAGGAAACTCTCAGGGCCTCAGGCCTGGCCTCCCTCAGCCAAGCACATCCCAGTCCCCCTGCAGCCAGGTGGGCTCTGCCTGCTTCCCCTCGCCCCGAGTCCCCCTGCTCCCCAGCTGGGCCTCCGATATCCCCGGCCCCAGGCCCCGCCTCTGTCCATTGTCTTTTCTCCAGGTAAACAGGGTTGCCTGGGCCTCCTCTCCTCTCCGTCCCCCTCTGGCTGGAACAGGTTGGTCACGGGGTCCTCTCCCCGCAGCCCATTGTCCTCTCACTGGCCAGAACTGGCTGTGACTCCTGAGCTGCGTCTCCGGGTCACCAGGTCACCAGGTCACCAGTCGCTGGGGTCTCCATCCTCCAGGCCAGAGCATTGGCCTGAGCCGCCAAGAAGAAGTTCCAGCCCTGAAGGGAGCAGGACTTTCAGCACAATGGTAAAACTGCACGAGCACAACCACGAAAAGATTTAAACCCTCAATCGCCTGATCCGAAGTCAGACACCTTATCCATTAGGCCACGTGGTTACACAGAAAAAAAAGGCCCTCCAGGCACCTCTTTGGAAAAGGCCGACACTGACACATCCAACGAAGTGGGGATTCAGCCACGAAAGCTCATGCTCCAATACGTCTGTTAGTCTGTGAGGTGCCACACGACTCTTTGCTGCTTTTGCAGACACTGTGTTTCTCGGGTCAGCTACTGAGGGGGGCCGAGACTCTTTGGGCACAAGAAGTCGAGTTCCCAGTGACACGTGAGACTTAATTCTCTGGAGCCAGGTGCAGGGCTTTGGCAGGGAGGCTCAGGCATGGGGATTGTGGTGCTACGGACGGACCAGCTGTCTAGGTGTGGAGATTTATTCTCACTGAGGAGGAGGAGGGGGAATCCTGCTGATAGGCAGTGGCCAGGGCCAGTGCAACCACTAGGCGAACTAGTCGGCCGCCCAGGGTGCCAAGTGGTTGGGGGCACCAAAAAACGCATTATGGGGAGGTGGGGGAGTGGAGGTGAGCTGGGGCAGGGGGCTGGGAGGTGCCGGGGGAGGGCTGCCCACAGCAAGTAACGGGGGTGGGGGTGTGCAGGTGAACCGCTCCCTGTCCCAGTTCACCTCTGCTCCGTCTTCTCCCCTGAGCACAACGCCCCTGCTCTGATTCTCCTCCCCTCCCAGGCTTGCCGCACTAAACAGCTGATTGGCACCACAAGCCTGGGAGACGGGAGACGTGGCGAGCTCAGGGAAGAAGGTGGAGCAGAGGTGAGCTGGGGAGGGGAGCTGCTGCAGGGGGGGCTGCCCGGCTCGTCCCCATGGCCCCCGCCCCTGCACTCACTGCATGGTAAGTGGAGTGACCCAGCCCCAGCCTGGTCCACTGCCCTTGCTCCCAGCAACGCCGCCGGCGAGTGCTGTGGGGCGGTTCCCACTCCCCCAAGCTTGGGAGCCAGGGGAGCAGAGCAGGCTGGGGCCGCAGGTCTCTGTGGGGGGAAGCAGAGGGGGGCTGGTCCCAGGCCATCGTGGGACCAGGGGGGCTGGCTACTTCCTGCAGGAAGTGGAGTGACCCAGCCCCAGCCTGCTCTGCTCCCCTGGCTCCCAGGCTTGTGTTGGTGTTGGCTGGATTTGTGCGGGTGCTTGTGTACATTAGCAATTGTGTGTGTGTGGCTGGATTCATGCATGTGTTTGTGTATGTTTGCAATTGTGTGTGTGTGCGCGTGCTCTGCTGCCCTCTGCCAGTGCAACAACCGTTTCTCTATATGTCACAGCCCCCATACCATTGACCCCGATGGTGATTTCCCCATCTTACAAGGGCTGGCTGGCCTGACCCTTCTCCCCTCTGCGGAGTGTGGAGGGGGCTGCAGCTCACCCCCTGTGGGGCAGGAGTGCCACGGTGTGGGGTGCTGGGCTCCAATGCACCTGGAGAGCAGCTCAGGTGAGGCTGAGCAGGGCGTGTGGTGTCTGTTCTGCATTGCCTGGTGCTGGGCCATTGCACAATCCCCAGCCACGCCACACACGTCCCGAGAGGGATTGGGGGGCCAAGCAGATGATCCAGCAGGAGGGGATCATTCTCATTGGTAGCTGTCCAGTGGCAGTGAGTTCCACAGGCCTCGGCACAGGCTGTGTGGGGCAGGAGGTCCTTGTGTTGGGAGCAGTGGGTGTGAACTGTGTGCAGTTGTGTCTCTGTGCAAGATTGCGAATATTCTGGTGTGTGTGTGTGTGTGTGTGATTGAGAGTGCGGCTGTGGGGTGTGATTGTTTCTCTCTGGGGGGGTTGGGCTAGCATGCCCCTCTGGGTGTGTTGTGTGTGAGTGTTCTTGGGATTGTGTGAGTCCCTTTGTGCGTCAATGTGTGTGTGTCACTTGCTGCAGGATACAAAATCCTGCAAAGCCACCACACACACAGAGCAGGGCTCAGCCCCACCAGCAGGGGGCAGCAGGGACACACACGTCTCTCCTGGGCCAGCGTGGACAATTTCCCATCCCGACCCGGCACAGTGCTGGTGCCCCCACACGGGGGTGGGCAGTGACCGGGCGGGGGGGGGGCAGGGACAGAGCTTTGGGGGTATGGGGGAGCAGGGGCAGGGAATGAGGGGGCAGGGCAGGGCTTTGCGGGAAGGCCAAGTCTGTCTGCGGGTGTTTACAGCCGGGCTCACCCGGGAGGGGGCGGGCCGGGGCAGCGGGAGTCGGGGTGACACGCAGCCGGTGCCGAGACCCGGCGGACCCACCCAGACCCGCTCACACCCAGATGCAGGGGGGTGGGTTACAGCCCCAGCGAACAAGGGGCGCCGGGAACATCCCCGCGGGGTGGACACAGGGATCGAGTCCCCGGACAGAGCCAGACCCGGCCCAGACCCGCCCCGCACAGACCTGCCCTGTGCCGGGGGTGGGGCATTTCGGCGGCAGGAGCTTCCCCGGCCCCGCCCGACCAGCCGCTTTGTGCGGGGAAAGGGGCGCGGCGCAGCACGTTCCTGCGTGGGCAGCATCACACCTTCAGAAGCCACGGTTGAGAAACGGGTAAGTGGTAAGTGGGTCGAGGCTGGGGCTGGGAGTGGGGCTGTTGCTTGCTGGGGAGAGAGGTGCAGACAGGGGTAAGGGGGTCGAGGCCGAGCTGGGAGCCAGAGGCCCAGGCTGAGGGTGGGGTTGGGGAAGAGCTGGGACAGAGTGGGGCTGAGTGCTGCTCCCTCCATGGGGGCTGGCTCAGGCCCTGAGGTGCCCCCATGAATGTTCCTCTGTGTCCCCCTAGGAGTCATGCCCCACATTTTGGGGACCACTGAACCCTACTCGCTAAGCAGGGGCTAGTGATGCCAAAGCCCAGGGAAGGGAGAACAAGTGCGGGGCCCCAGCACTGGAACCATGACCCCCCGTTACTGTCTGTGGCTCTGCCCCCTTCCACACCTTCCACCCACGGCCCCATCCACTGTCACCTCTGTTCCACCCCTTCCCCCACTGGCCCCACCCTGTCACTCCTTTGCCCCTTCCCCGCTGCGGCCCCGAGACCAGAGATGCTCTGTGCCCCTGCTGCAGCCCCCGGGCCGTAGCAGGGAGTGGGAGCTCCTCCAGCCCTGGGGCCGACATGGGGGAGAGTTTTCCAGGGGGCCCAGTTTGGCCAGGGCCCCTAGTCATGGGCCCCACTGCCCCCTGGGCGACGCAAGGTTTGGGGAGGCTGAGCCCCCCCAGCCTCCATTACGAGCTGCCCAGGCTACCTCTGCTCAGTGGGTGGCCAGTCTCCCTGTGTCTCTGCTGTTCGTGCTGGGGAGCCCGGCCGGCCTTAGGGGTGGGGCCCCCGGCAGCCGCCCAGGGCTCCAGGGGGTCAAAGGGCACCGTGTGGCAGTGCAAAGGTGATCACTGCTCTCCCTGCCCCAGTGCTCCTCCGTGGCCCCACAGAGGGTGGGGGGAGCGAGGAGCAACACTATGTGCTCCATGCGCCTGGTCACTTTCCCCAGCTGGGCTGTGCTGTGAGGGGAGCATCAGAAGCTGCTGCTCTCTGCCCTCCCCTGATGCAGCCCGGCTGAGGAAAGTGACCTGGATGCAGGGAGCTCGGATGATGTCACTTCTCGCCCCTCCCCACGCCCTGCAGCCCCTCGGGGTGCCCGGAGGAGCAGCATCCCAGGGAGGAGCAGGCAGCAATGCCAGCGGCTCCATGTACACAGGTCAGTGTCCCCACATGGGTGCAGGAGGGGGTGCAGGGGTTAGGGATGAAGGGGGTGCAGCAGAGGGGCAATGGCTGGTGGCACAGGAGCAGGGGCGGCTCTAGGATTTGCGCCGCCCCAGTAGGGCGGCACGCCACGGGGGACGCTCTGGCGGTCGCCGGTCCCGCGGCTCCGGTGCATCTCCTGCAGACGTGGCTGCAGAGGGTCCGCTGGTCCCGCGGCTCCGGTGGACCATCCGCAGGCATGCCTGCGGATGCTCCACCAAAGCCACGGGACCGGGGACCCTCCGCAGGCACGTCTGCAGGAGATGCACGAGCCGCCTGCCGCCTCCCACGGGATGCTGCCCCTGGCGCTTAGCGCGCTGGGGTCTGGAGTCGGCCCTGCACAGGAGGAGTGTGGGAGTTAAGGGCAAAGGCGACAGTGTAGGGGTTAGGGCACAGGAGGGGCAGGAGTTAGGGGTGAAGGAGGCACAAGGGTTGGGAGTGCAGGAGCTAGCTGTAAACGGGGAGGCGGATCTTCCGGGGCAATGGGGAAGTGCCAAAGTACAAGTTTTGCCCCGGGCACCATTTCCCCTAATGCTGGTCCTTGGTCACATTTCTTGCTGGGAGGGGGAGGGGAGAAGAGGCGTTTTCTCTCTGTTTCTTTCCTCTCCATTTCCTGCTCCTTCCTTCAATTCCAGAAACCTCCCTTGTGTTTCAGACTGTGCAGTGACGCCCTCCCCACCCCAGGCCTCTGGAGCCTTTGGAGCAGAAAGTTCCCAGGAGCTGAGGGTGTATCCAGGGGTGAGTAGCTGGCAGGAAGGAGCCCTAGCAGCTCTTCTGGGAGCGCAGGGGAGGAATGACTCCCCCCTCTCTAGATTCTCCCCATGGGGCTCTGGGGAGCAGGGAGGGTTGTGTGATAAATTCCATCCAACTCCCCCTTTGTTCCAAGCCGAGGGATGTCTCAGCTCTGCACGATCCCCTTGGCAGCACCAAACAAGGGATGTTTTCCACTGGCGAGGAGACCCCAACCAGGGACTGATGTGCTGGAAATATGTTGGGAAAAGGGACTGTCTGAATTGCCAAGGCAGGGAATGAACAATCTACAGTAACATCATTAACCACAGACACACTCTAGCCATGCTCCAGCCAGTAGGGAAAAGGGCAGGAATTCTTGCTGCTCAGCCATGGCCACATGTACAGAGCTGCACAAAAGTGAGTGTGCTGGGGAAGCTGGTCTGAGCAAACAATTGGAAATGACCCTTCAGTGAGAACAGAACCAGAGTGTAGAAAGATCCATGTGTTAAATGGTTGTGGCTGAGGGCTTAGGGAGCTGGGCTATGACACCATAGGGGTTTTTCTGTGGAAGTTTGATTCTTGCCAGCTAGGGAAGGCTGGTGTGTGGTGTCTCCATGGCTGTACTTTCAATGATGCAGATTTCTCTCTCCCATCGTTTTGTGGGCATCCTACTAGATTGCCAGCTGCCTTTCAACTGCAGTGTGGAGACTTTGTGTGTGTGGGGAGAGACAGTGAGTGTGTTGAGGTAGGTAGGAGCGGATCATTATTATCCCTACTTGAAAGAGGGAGGAGCTAAGGCTGAGAAAAGAGAATTGACTTGTCTTAGGTCACACAGCCAGCCCATGGCAGAGTTGGGAATAGGACCCAAGAGCCCTGATTTTCAAACTAACCATCACATCTTGAATTTCAGACATTGAATGACCTGAATAAAGTGCTCTCAGATGAGCTCCAGACCAACAACAGTGCACAGTAATTATTCAGCAAGTATTTGAGGAGAACTGCAATGTTAGAGAGAATCATGAACTGCTCAGAGACCATTAATGCAGCAAAGCAGCAAAATTCATCAAACATATGACTGGTTCTGACTTATTTCCTTGGTCTTAAAAGAGAACAACAAGGACCTGAGTCTCCTCCCTGTCAATAACCCCCTGCTCAGCCAATCAGGGTAGAGACTGAGGATGGGAGGCTGAGGGTTCTCACCAGAGAGCCCAAAGGATGGCCCAGGCCACCAGTGGGGATCACTGCCCGAACACTATTTCAGCCCCACATTTTTGGGTGGGCCTCCCACAATGGGAGCTGCAGAGCACTCCCCCGCAACACACACACGCACACGCACACACACACACACACACTGCTCCTGGTGTTGGGAGGGGAACACGTGAAAGGACAAAAGAAGCAAGAGACAAAGAGAAAGGAGGAAGGGATGGATGGAGGAAAAGGTGAAACAAAAAGGACAAACTCTAATGACCACAGTGATTCTAAAGGACAAAATCCCAGGTGCGGAATAAAATTCTGCCTCCTTAAGTTTGTATTTTCCATGCCTAAAATTCAACTGTCACTAGATGGATCAGACTGAACAGGTTTCAAACCTCAAGGAGGCTCTTACCTTCTAAACTGGGATGGCTGTTTTCTAGTAAAATCAGGAAAAGGAAAGGAGAAAACTCTAAAGAGGTTCCTCCTGGCGCTCATGTACCTGAACCCGAATACTCTCTCTGTCCTCAAAGAGAGAACTGGAGAAGGAGACTTGCTGAAGCAAAGCCACAGGGGTCTCTGAGGTTTCCCTGGCCCCTCGCCCCTGTCCTGCCTGGCTGATGTCAGCATCTCTCTGTGAAGTCACCACCTCCCCACCACCTTTGACCAATAGTCTGAGGTCCTGCAAAAGGCCTTTGTGATGTCACTGCCACACCCCTCCCTTGCTGTGCTAATGTCCTGCCCCTGCCCAGGCACTTTGGAGGTTTGAGCTACTCCCTGTGGATCACCCCACTCAAGGAGCGTTCGTTCTAGGCAGCAAGCCGGCTAGACAGGAAAACATCAGACACTTCTCCCAATGCTACACTCAGTTTTTCAGAAATTAGTCGACTTTATGGCCAGAAGAGACCATTAGAGCATCTAATCTGACCCCCTGCATATCACAGGCCTCCTATATGACACAATAGCTACTTTTGGGGCAAATACATTCTAGAAAGGCATCTAGTCTTCATTAAATGACATCAGGAGATGGCAAATCCATCACTTTCCTTGATAGCTTGTTCCTGTAGTGAATCATCCTGGCTGCTGAATATTTGTGTCTTATTTGTAATATGAATTTGTCTCTTTTCACCTTCCAGCCATTGGGTCTTGTTATACCGTTCTCTGCTATATTAAAGAGCCCTTTCATACCCAATCTTTTCTCTCCATTAAGGCCTTTCAACACTTCAATGAAGTGTTTCAATCTTCTTTTGATAAGCAAAACAGGTTGAGCTCGTTCAATAGCTCAGTAGAAGGCATTTTTCTCCAGCCCTCAGAACATTTGTTGGCTCTTTCATTATCAGACTTCTCAACTGCAGCTGGATGTGGTTCTTGTTCATCTGCACAGCACAGCTCCTGGAGAGGAGGGATCTGCAAATGTACATTCGTATGATACCTTTGTTTAATTGATGAAAACATAAACTGGACACTTAGAGGATTGGAACTGATTTCAGCTGATGGACAGCTTTGCTAGGTTTTTATGCACTTGAACAGCAAAATGTTGAGTGTTTACATTCATATCAAGCACCCCCGTATAGAGGAGCCCCTGAACATAATGGAGAATGGAAATGAAAATGTTTTCCTTTTTTTAAAAAAAGAAAAAAGGTTATAAGAGAACACAGGAGTTTGACCAAGTACCACTGTGAGCAGCAAGAAGCACTCTATCACTGAGCTATACCCCCGTGACAACAGGAATATAGAATTGTGATCTCCAGGACTTTGCAGGATAGACCCTGCTTCATCGAGCTCCTTTGCCATTCCCAAACCACAGGTGGTTTTAAAAATGGGGTTTGATTAAACTTCTTAAATGTGGCAAACACCACAGCTTGCACACCCACCGATATAGCTTCTCCCACTGACAGAGCTGCCACCTCTTGGGAAGTGGATTAACTACACCCACAGGAAAACTCTCTCCCCTCTGCCCCTCACCTGCCTAAGGCTCTGGGAGGGAGTTTGGGTGGGGGGAGGAGGTCTAGGGTGCAGGCCCTGGGCTGGGGCTGGGGATTGGGGTGCAGGAGGGGTGCAGGCTCTGGAGGGAGTTTGGGTGCAGAAGGGGTGAGAGGTTGGGCTCTGGGAGGGAGTTTGGGTTGGGGAGGGGGTCTGGGCTGCAGGCTCTGGGATGGAGTTTGGGTGCTGGGTGCAGGCTCTGGGCTGGGGCAGGAGGAAGGGGGAACAGGAGTAGGGGTGGGGTTGTGGGCTGTGGGAGGAAGATTGGGGGTAGGCGGGAGGGGGTGTGTGGGAAGGGGTGGGGGTGCAGGCTCAGGAAGGGGTCAGGGTGTGGCGCTTACCTGGGGCTCCAAGGCAGGGCAGGCTGGGGGGCCTCCGTGTGCTGCTGCCCCCAGGCATCACCCCCACAGTGTCCCATTGGCTGCAGGGGCTCGGGACAGGGGCAGCGCGTGGAGGCACAGACCCACCCCACCCTGCCATGCGGAGGGGCCGGCAGCCACTGGAGTGAGCAGGCAGATGACTGGAAGGGTTTTCCAATCCCTGTAATAGCTACATGAACAGAACAATTCTTCCTTTTCTTTAGCACTATCTAACCAGGGCTTAGGTCACCTTAACTCTATGGGTTGGGGGTGGGTTTCACACTCTAAGAGACGTCACGCTGCCAGTTCAGTGCCCAGCGTACACCAGCCCTTAGATCCCTCTTGGCATTTCAATGCAGACACTGACCTGTGAGAGGAAAACATCAGCTCACAAACACAGAGACTGAATTCCCCACATTTTATCTCTCTGCACTTTCCAGAAAGTCACAAAATTCAATTCATTCTTGCTAGGACAGAGAAAACATAAGTGACACTAAGTTTTTGACTTGGGTAAATAAAACTAAGTGTTTAATTAATATAGTAAAAAAATCTGTCCTGATTCCTCTAACTAACACCACAGTGTGAAATAGGAACAGAGACAAATCTTGTCAGTGACGACTAATTTCACAAATGATCTTCCCATTATTAATTTCCACGCTGCCCCCATTGGAGGTCTGGGCATCTCCAGTGTCATTGCTCTGCGTTCACCTTCCCCTAGAATTGTTCTCAGACATTCGCCTTCCTCTGCAGCATGGGGCTCGGGTCACTTGCTGGAGGATTCCCTGCACCTTGAGGTCTTTAAGCCACGATTTGAGGCCTTCAATAACTCAGACATAGGTTAGGGGTTTGTTACAGGAGTGGGTGGGTGAGATTCTGTGGCCTGCCTTGTGCAGGAGGTCAGACTAGATGATCATAATGGTCCCTTCTGACCTTAAGTCTATGAATCTATTTATCTTTTCCCAAATTTGGAAAATTGTGCAGTTCAGAATGTGAATAGTGACCCCGTCTCCTTCCAGCACCTGCTCTACATTGCTCCACAGCAGCTTCTCCCCCTGCAGAGTCACCCCAGCACTGCAGCGCAGCAGCCCAGGGTTCAGCAGGGGCCCCTGGCAAGGACAGTGGGTGCAGCTAACAGCCCGGTGTGCCTGGCCGTGAGGCAGCTGTAAAAAAGCAACCCACCCCCCCCAGAAGTACAGAGACTGAATTTCCCAACTGTAACATCATGACCCCCTGTAGAAAGCCACAGGTGTCAGTTGTATTGTCACAGGGAGATGCAAAAATCAAGTGACACCAATTTTTAAGTCGAGGAGATAGTTATTAACCTCACAAAAATACACTAAAGATCCCTCAACATAACACCTGAAGGTGAAATATGACCAGAGACAAACCTTGTCAGCAAAGGCTCATTTCCCAAACGATCCTCAAAATGTTACTACCGGTAATTCCCACCCCTCCTCCACAGGAGCTCTGTGCAGTGTCACTGTTCTGCAGGCAGCTTCCCATTCAATGCTGTTGTGGGACATTCCCAGGCCTGCAAATGTACCAACGACAGAATTTGAAGAGCAAACCTGGCTCCTCGCCCCAGGCGGGATTTGAGTGTTTTGTCCCTGTCACTTAGTCTTTGTCAATAGTACAGATGCCAGGGGCAGGACTCCAGGCTCTGCTTGAGGGATCCTGGCACAGGGGCTGGGGGGGAGAAAGGATTGTAGATTCTCACCTGACCTCTGGAGAGGAGGTAATAATTGAAGGGGGCATTTTTGACTCCTCCCCTTCTCAGTGTCCCAGGGCTGGAATTCTGGAATATATGTATTCTGTCTGCAAACACCCCTCCCCCGGCCCCCGGGGCGGGCTGCAGCGCTCGCTGGGGCTGTCTCCAGTGGCTGAAGTTGCCTCCATCTCTACTTTACCTGGGGGGTGTGGGGGAGACAAAGAGAGGAGATGGTCCCAGGGTGTGAAAGCAAAATTAGGGGGCTGGGAAAGAAGGACTGTTTGGAAAGGTGGGTTTTTTGCGAGGGGATGGGAGGTCAGTCTTGTATTGGACCAGCTTCCGGTTGGGAGAGAGCGAGAGAGCGAGAAGCAAAATGTAAGCTGTGCTCTTTCCCCAGCAGCAGGTGGGCCACGTCGTCTCTCTGCTGGCCTGGCTTCCCGGGACGGGACCCGGCTACCACTACAGGGCAGGCAAGAGAGGCGGCCCGGGCAGGCAGGGGGCGGGGCCCGAGCGGAGGGGCGGAGCCGCGTGAGCGGGTATGCAGATCTGTGTGCGAGCAGAGCATTGTGGGAGCGGACGCAGGCTGCCAGGCAGGGCCCGACTTTGGCACCGGGAGCTCGGCGTGGAGAAGGGAGGGGCTCCGGGGGACGCGTCGGGGCAGCTGTCGGCAGTGGGGGCCGGTGGGGGCGAGGCCGGCAGTCGGTCCGCCCCGTGTGTTATAAGTGCAGGGCGAGCGAGGGCAGGCGGCGGCCAGGCAGCAGGAACTCATACTTACCTGGCAGGGGAAATACCATGATCACAAAGCAGCAAAGAATCCTGTGGCACCTTATAGACTAACAGACGTTTTGCAGCATGAGCTTTCGTGGGTGAATACCCACTTCTTCGGATGCAAGCAGTGGAAATTTCCAGGGGCAGGTGTATATATAAGGAAGCAAGAAGCAAGCTAGAGATAACGAGGTTAGATCAATCAGGGAGGATGAGGCCCTGTTCCAGCAGCTGAGCTGTGAAAACCAAGGGAGGAGAAACTGGTTCTGTAATTGGCAAGCCATTCACAGTCTTTGTTTAGTCCTGAGCTGATGGTGTTAAATTTACAGATGAACTGGAGCTCAGCAGTTTCTCTTTGAAGTTTGGTCCTAAAGTTTTTTTGCTGCAGGATGGCCGCCTTAAAATCTGCTATTGTGTGGCCAGGGAGGTTGAAGTGTTCTCCTACAGGTTTTTGTATATTGCCATTCCTAATGTCTGATTTGTGTCCATTTATCCTTTTCCTTAAAGACTGTCCAGTTTGGCCTATGTACATAGCAGAGGGGCATTGCTGGCATATGATGGTATATATTACATTGGTGGACGTGCAGGTGAATGAACCGGTGATGGTGTGGCTGATCTGGTTAGGTCCTGTGATGGTGTTGCTGGTGTAGATATGTGGGCAGAGTTGGCATCGAGGTTTGTTGCATGGGTTGGTTCCTGAGCTAGAGTTACTATGGTGCGGTGTGCAGTTGCTGGTGAGAATATGCTTCAGGTTGGCAGGTTGTCTGTGGGCGAGGACTGGCCTGCCACCCAAGGCCTGTGAAAGTGTGGGATCATTGTCCAGGATGGGTTGTAGATCCCTGATGATGTGTTGGAGGGGTTTGAGCTGGGGACTGTATGTGATGGCCAGTGGAGTCCTGTTGGTTTCTTTCTTGGGTTTGTCTTGCAGTAGGAGGCTTCTGGGTACACATCTGGCTCTGTTGATCTGTTTCCTTATTTCCTCGTGTGGGTACTGTAGTCTTGAGAATGCTTGGTGGAGATTTTCTAGGTGTTGGTCTCTGTCTGCGGGTTAGAGCAGATACGGTTGTACCTCAGTGCTTGGCTGTAGACAATGGATCTTGTGGTGTGCCCAGGATGGAAGCTGGAGGCATGAAGGTAGGCATAGCGGTCGGTAGGTTTTTGGTATAGGGTGGTGTTAATGTGACCACCACTTATTTGCACCGTGGTGTCTAGGAAGTGGACCTCCCGTGTAGATAGGTCCAGGCTGAGGTTGATGGAGGGGTGGAAGCTGTTGAAATCATGGTGGAATTTTTCCAGAGTCTCCTTCCCATGGGTCCAGATGATGAAGATGTCATCAATGTAGCGTAGGTAGAGAAGGGGCGTGAGTGGACGGGAGCTGAGGAAGCATTGTTCCAGGTCGGCCATAAAAATATTGGCATATTGTGGGGCCATGCGGGTGCCCATAGCGGTGCCACTGATCTGGAGATATATATTGTCATTAATTTTGAAATAGTTGTGTGTGAGGATAAAGGCACAGAGCTCAGCAACCAGTTGTGCTGTGGCATCATCAGGGATACTGTTCCTGACAGCTCGTATTCCATCAGTGTGTGGGATGTTTGTGTAGAGAGCCTCTACATCCATAGTGGCTAGGATGGTGTTTTCTGGAAGGTCACCAATGCATTGTAGTTTCCTCAGGAAATCAGTGGTGTCACGGAGATAGCTGGGAGTGCTGGTAACATAGGGTCTGAGTAGAGAGTCCACATATCCAGACAGTCCTTCAGTGAGAGTTCCAATGCCAGAGATGATGGGGCGTCCAGGATTTCCGGGTTTGTGGATCTTGGGTAGTAGATAGAATAACCCTGGTCGGGGTTCTAAGGGTATGTTGATTTGTTCCGGTGTTAGTGTAGGGAGTGTCCTGAGTAGATGGTGCAGTTTCTTAGTGTATTCCTCAGTGGGATCTAAGGGAAGTAGCCTGTAAAATTTGGTATTGGAGAGTTGTCTGGCGGCCTCCTTTTGGTAGTCAGACCTGTTCATGATGACAACAGCACCTCCTTTATCAACCTCTTTGATTATAATGTCAGGATGGTTTCTCAGGCTGTGGATGGCATTGCGTTCTGCACGACTTAGGTTGTGAGGCAAGCGATGTTGTTTTTCCACAATTTCTGCCTGTGCACGTTGGCGGAAGCATTCAATGTATAGGTCCAGACTGTCATTTTGACCCTCAGGAGGAGTCCCTGTGGAGTTCTTCTTCTTGTGCTGTTGGTGGGAGGGTAACTGTTTATCAGTGCGCTGTTCAGTGTTGTCCTGGAAGTATTCTTTGAGTCGGAGACGGCGAAAGTAGGCTTCCAGATCGCCGCAGAACTGTATCATGTTGGTGGGGGTGGCAGGGCAGAAAGAGAGTCCCCGAGATAGGACAGACTGTTCTTCTGGGCTGAGTGTGTGGCTGGATAGATTGACGATATTGCTCGGTGGGTTAGGGGTATCACGGTTGTGGCCCCATGTGGCAGGTAGGAGTTTAGACAGCTTACAGTCCTTTTTCCTTTGTAGAGAGGTGAAGTGAGTGATGTAGATCTCCTGTCTTATTTTAGTGAAGTCTGTTTGTATGGAAGTTTGGTTATTGATGATCACAAAGGTGGTTTTCCCAGGATGAGGCTCATCCATTGCACTGTGGGTGTGCTGACCCCTGCGATTTCCCCAAATGCGGGAAACTCAACTGCATAGTTTGTGGTAGTGGGGGACTGCGTTCGCGCTCTCCCTTGGTGATTGGTTTGAACAACAGAAAACCGACAGTGGGCTGCTTAGGCTTAGTGCACCCACCCCACCCCCCAAAAATACAAAAAAAACAAACAAAAAAATCCCATCTCCCCAACAGACCCAGAATCTGGAAAGCATTTGTCCCTCATACTGTTGAAAAGACTCACAGCAGAAAGAAGGAGTCCAGCTTCTTAAATAACTCTCTAGCAAGAAAAAGAAGAACCTCTCACATCTATAGACTCACAAAACACTTCCAAGAAACTGTAAAGAAAGAAAAACACCCAGATTTTTCTGCTACTTCAAAAAACATCTGCTTTAAAGAAAGTATCACAGTTCAACTCTTTTCTGCTTTTCTAACCAGAAGGTTCTCCTCTAAAGGAGATACACCGATCCTGGAAGCACTGCAATACCAGATCAATGCATAGGGCAGACAAAGCAAGCTTCTGTTCTAACCCCCCCTGCTTCAAAAATCAAGTTAATATACAGTCCTCACATCAAGGATGTAGCAGAGATTAAACTGATAAGAACAGACACAACACTTTGATCTGAGCTCCAAGGAGCCCAAAAACAATACTCACATTCTGCTATGCACGCACACCCCTGCGCCCACCCATTTCGACCTCACCAGGACGAGCTCCCAGAACCGCAACAACCACCACAACTCGGGAACTCTACCTGAGAATCACTTCCCCAAAATGACTCCAGTGGAAGACTTCGAAGCAAGAACCCTTAACACACAATTCTGTTCAAAGACAGACAAGTCTTGCAGACGCCTTCCTCTCCCTGGTTTCCCCTCTATACTCCTAATTTCCATAAGCCACCCACTGACCTGGACTACCAATCTCTCACTGTTAACTCTTACAGCAAAACAGGGTAAAGAAAGCCTATGCAGGCGCTATTCCACAGCCCCGAGGCTCTTTTCTGCTCCTTCCCACAGAACTAGCTCAAACAGACAGTCAATTGCATCAAAGCAATTCCTTGCCATTTGGGGCATTGGTGCCCCTTAGTCCCTCTGAGGTGATCGGCTGGTTCCTTCTGGCCTGAAACGCTAGGAATCTGACTCAAAGGGCCACAGCCTTCCTCTTCTTCTGCGCCTATGAACTAGCACTCATCTGGGCAAAACGTTGACCGTTTCCTAAGTTAAAACACTGGTGTTTTCCCCACAGGAAAGGGATGGACAATTTCTCTCCTGTGGGAAGACGAGGGAAACCATGCAATCACCTTCTGGAAGGTATATTAAGGAGGGCGGCGGAAGAGCCCTCACGGACTAGACTAAGAAAGCAGCTCTTGAACTGACCTTCCAACAATGACAAACTAAAATCTGCAAGAGCAGCCTTTCAACTCAGGGGCCCAATAAGAAGCCGTTACCAATAACTAACCAAAGAGTTACAAATGACTCCAAACCAGACACTTTTAGGAAAAACCAAACGTTAACACAAACAACAACGCATTTCTTTGCTGCTCTTCCACCGTGATACTCTCCTCCACCGTTCCTCCCAAAAACATACAAAACCAAAGAGCCAGTAGAATGCACATCACAAAACAGTCCCCTGCTAGCTAGGAAACAATCTCACTAACATGAGAATCTTAAAGTAAATAAACCATTTTCAGAGCTCTGAGCTTTTTTCATATACTATAGATAAGCTTCAGCCAGTGACACCAGTTCAGGTAGCCCCCTTCTGTTTTTCTCACAGCAGGCAACAGCCTTGCCAAAGCAAAGCCTTAAAAAATTGGGTACAAACTCATAAACATTCCTCTCCACGGAAAAATGCAAAGGGAAATAGGCTGGCCAGGGGCATGAGGACAATGGCCCAGACAAAGGGGGAGGGACTTGGTCCAGGGGTGGAGGAAGACAGAAAAAGGGACAGGCATGGGATTGGCTTCCTGTCTTTTTTCCTTTGCTCAGCATTTTACCTGTGACTGTAATGGGGAGACTTGAGAAATACCTGTGATGCTGGTGAGGTAGGTGGCTGCCCCGAGAGCACAGAGCTGAGCATTTTCCAGTGGGTTGCTGTCTACACTCTCAGCGCCCGGCCATGATTGTATAGTGGTTAGTGTTCTACGCTCTGGCCGCAGCAGCCTAGGTTCGAATCCGGGTCACGGCATTGCTTTTTGGTGGGGAGGGGCTATGCTGCAGCACGCCTCGTGGCTCAGTCTGATGGCGTCCGTTTGCAAAGAGAGCCATCAGCCGGTCCTTAGTTTCTGCTTGGTAAAGGCAAGTCAGTGGGGTCCATTGGTCAGAAAAAGAGTCCCAGGACTTCTTGCTGGGCATCAGGGTCCAAAAGCAACACATTACCTACTGGAAAGGGCTGTGTTTCGAATGTCCATCCAGTGTGCGTTGAAGGGAAGGATCTGCGTGCCTGGGAAGCTGCGTCCCTCCAGAGGCGCTTGAGAACCCAAAGGGGCCATGGGTGAGTTTGCGATGAGGTGAGTGTGAAGTGTGGAAGGGGGAGGGTGGCAAGAGGAGGTTTTGAGAGGAAAAAAGGTGCTGCTGAGCTGGTAGGTGAGGGTAAGGTCCCAGGCGGGTGTTGTGTGAGGAGCTGTGTAGGCCCGAAAAGGCGTTGTGCTGGGCAAGGGCAGGTGAGGAGGGCCAGGGCTTTTCCCAGGGCTATTACTGCAGCCAAAGCCTTTGGGAAGCAGAAGAGGGCCATCTCGCTAGAGGGTTAAATTCACAACTCTTTCAACTCCCAGAGCCCTTCTACAGCACAGATGATTTGTATACACCTTCACCGTGAGCCAAATTGGCAGGTTTCCGGGAGCCCTGTGAGTCCGATGTTGTTTTAGTCTCCCTGCTGATTTATTAGGAGAATAAAAGATGGACACCAGAACTGAGGCAGACTACGGACACCGCATTCTGAGAAAACAATGGTGAACCTCCAACTCCAGCAGTGTGGGCCACATAGACAAGTAACCAGCACCCACAATCTTTACAAGCTTTTTTCCAAAATAACTCATCTTTTGGAAAAATAGGTTGAGCCTTTTTGACAATCTGGCTAAAGATTTTAGTGCCTAACTGGGAGCCTAGTTCTTCTGCAAATCTGGCCCTAGCGGTGGGTGTGAGACCTTCTGAAAATTCTGGCCAATGTGTCTGGAAGCTCCAAGAAGCATCGCAACTTTGAGCATTTACTAGAACAGGATGAACAAAACCTTCCTTCCTTGACCTACAATCACCTTGATTCCAGGTTGAGGTTTCAAGAGAATTGATTTGATTCTTAGATGCAATGCGAAACAAACACCCTCCTGTAGACATTGGAAGGGGGAGGCAGAAATGGATCTGCCACTAAATCACGTTGCCTTTCATCAGTAGCCACCTGAGCAAGAGGGTAACCACTGGCCTAGAGGTGAAAGGCCCATAGCCCATGCTCAGAAGCCTTCAGCGGCTAGATCTTAGGAATGGAAAAGCTTAATGATCTTTCTCCGGGGTCTTACTTCCAAAGACTTGTATATAGCGCTGGGTGAAAGGTTTTTGGATGAATATTATATTTAGTGAAATATTTTGGTGGACCCAAAATGATTGTTTGGTTTGGTTTGGTTTCACCAAGAAAAGTGAAAAGAAAAGAAAAAGATCTTGGGTCAAAGTGCAATGTTGTTCTAATTTAGGTTAGGCTCGGTAAGAAGGAAAAACTAAATTGTTTGCACAAGTAAGTGTATTTGTGTAAAGGGTGCAGAGGCTGGGCTTTAAGGGGCAGATAGCCATATTGTAGTAGTTGGAAGCTTTGCTTTCCCCATGGCCTCTAAAGAGTTTCCGAGCATTCTGAAGGAGGCCAGGAAGTTGCATTCCTCTGGTTGAACTCCAAGCGAGGAAGGCAAGGTAGACTTTTGTTGAAGAGAATAATTCCCTGACCAGGAATCGAACCCGGGCCGTGGCGGTGAAAGCACCAAATCATAACCACTAGACCACCAGGGAGATGACAGTTGTGGGGGTTGGGCATAACTTTCTAGGCCTACTTTCTGTCCAACTGAGGCCATTCGTTCATCTTCAAAGGAGGTTAACACAAGCTCTGAGCTCTTTGTTTCCTTACGGTTCCCTTCCTATTTTTAGCACTGATATGAAAAAGAAACGGAAAACATATTAAGACAATTTCCAGTATTGTTATACATTGAGGCCATGTCTTTTTTTTTAAAAAAAACAGTTTTGTTGCTATCTTGTTTTACTCTCCATGGGCTTACAGAAATGTATGAGGGATGAATAAGATGTGGTGGAATCGTCAGCCTTAAGCAATCTCCATCCCAATGAAGAGGGCTGGTGGAGGATTTGAGAAAGAAGCAGTTATCTCAACTACTGAGCGCTGGCGAAGATATAGAAATAAGTAGAGAAGCTCTAGATGGCTGCTCAGGGGGAGGGGGGCAATCAGCTTCTGAAAGGTTATTTTTTCCCTCTCTTGCCTGGGCTAGAAGAGACTCAACTCTCTTAGGACCATGGAATTGTCAATGTGTCTTGTCTTCATGATGTACTAAAGGTCCGAGACCGCCTCAGCTGGTTGAGAGGACAAAGAGTGGATTCCGTTTATGCTCTGAGACTCTAAGGAAGAGAGTGATGTCGAAGAGTGCAAGATGCAACGCCCAACGTGGGGCTTGAACCCACGACCCTGAGATTAAGAGTCTCATGCTCTACCGACTGAGCTAGTCGGGCTAGGCCTCAAGGGGTAGCAAAGGCACAGACAGTGCAAAAGAAGAGCGAAGGAAGTTTCTTTGCGTGCTGAGATTCGTTTCCTGACATTTGCCTTCTTTCCTGGTTCCTTCGCTCTCCAGCTAGCAAACAGGGCCCGTTCCAAGGCTAGTTAGATGCTGGTGTCTAGACCAGAGAAGTGGGAAAATCATCTAGCAGCTGCTCAGAGAAACCTGGGTGGGAGGGTGGAATTTAGGATTCTCCCAGCAGGAGGAGGTGCTGTTTTTCAGAAAAAGCTTCTCAGCGCCCAAAGAGGGCAGAGAAGACAGGTCCCCGCCGGCCGCCAGACACATCTTTTCGCAGGGAATCAGAACCCCCTGGGGTAAAACTCTTCCAAGGATGTGCGGCTCCAGGAATGTCAGAGAAGGGAAGGACTGTTTGCTTTAGGAGGTGGGTGCGGGAACCTGCAGGTCCTTAGGTCCCTCCAGCGTCCGATGAAAGCATTTGGGGGGAAGGGGCCGGGATAGACAAAGACAGGAAAGACGGGCTTGCGGCTCCTGTGCAAACACCATGTTGCCAGCGGTCCAAGAGAAGCGGGTGGGGGTTCGAGCATTTTGGCTGCTTCCTGAGGCGGAACTCACAACCTGGCAATGCTCAGAGCTCCGTTCCTCGGGAGTTTTCTTTGTGTTGGTCTTGTGATGCTGAGGGAGGAAGCTGAAGCATCATTTGAGTTTGTTTCAGTGCCTTCGGTTGGGCTAAGGTTGTGACCCATTCATATATATAGTATCAACTATATACACTAACTATACTACAAACGAATAAAGTTAACTACAACTATATAAATCTGAACTATATATACAAGAATTAACGAGAGAAACTACGAGTAGCTAGGGAAGTGGAGGTCAGCTAAGCCGCGCTCCACTGTTCCAACGACCGACACGGGCAGTAAGAAGGAACTGAGGGGCGGGTGGGTCAGCAGTGGTATATATCTGGCGCTATAGCGGCGCCACTCCAGGGGGCACCCATCCGACCCACCGAGTGTTGCTTGGGTAAAAATCTTCCGACGAACGTGCACACGGCGTGCGCACACCTAACTGGAATGCATATGAGCAATCACTCGAAGAAGAACTCCTTCTTTCTTGTATATTGCAAAGAAACCTGGTGTTATTTTTCACCAAGGAAGCTGGTAGATGTTTGAACACAAAGTATTGCAGCTTGGGAACAATCCCCCAGAAATGGCATCTTCCCCCCCTCCACCCCGGAGCTTCCCTGCCTGAACGTAAAGAGTGCGCAGCGCGCGTCTCTCTCCCTTGCTGCTGCTGCTGCCGCCGCCTAAGGGCTACAGCATAAGAGCAGTGCTAGCTGCTGTAGCACCTCAGGAGGGAGGGGACCCTGCCATTTTTGGCAGCCCTCCTCTCCCGCTACCTGGAGGAGACACGAAGGGGACTTCCGGCCAGGAGACGGACTTCACTCACCTTAGCAACTGCTGGGGCTTCTGTGAGTGTTTGACCCTATGATTCCGCCCCTGCCCCTGCCCCTGCCCCATGCTGGGGAAGGGGCAGCCCCATCCCCCATCCACAGTGAAGTTATGGTGAGGGGCAGCAACATGGAAGGCCACCTGTGATGGCAACCCCCCCATCCAGTACCCATCATAGAGGAGGTGAGTGAGCTTTCTGGACCTGAGAGGGGCCCTACGAGCATGTGCAGTGACTGTGGTGCAGAGTGAGTGTGCTGTGGGGGCAGAGGGGCAGAGGAGGGGTCCCTCCCCTGGAGCTTGCTGCTGCCAGTGGTGGTGATGGGGAGTCCTCTCTGGCCCTAGCCCTGGGGCAGCCTGTCTGCACCCCAAGTTCCTCAGCCCTGCCCCACCCCAAAGCCTGCACTCCCAGCACCGAGCACACTCCTGCACTGTGAACCTCTCATCCCCAGCCCCACCCCAGAACCCTCACCTGAGGGGAAAAACATGCAACTTAAATTTGGTGGTCAGTTTGGAGTATCATTTTGTTTAGCACGATACTTGACTATTTTACACCCCTTCAAAGTATGTAACTGGTCGTATACAGGTGTTACGAAGTGGGAATGTGCTTAATGTTTTCTCTGAATACTGTCTGTGTGCCTCAGTTTCCCCAATGCATTTCTTAAGGCTCTAGATGGTGGGATAAGGGGGTGTGATTGTTGTAAAGCCCTAGAGGGCCAGTGTGATGCCGTCTGCACAGAGAATGGCCGAAACCCTGTCTCCAGGCAACTGATGGCCTGAGCCCCTCCCCTGCAAAGGTGCCAGCTGAAGGTGTTGGAGTCAAAGAGATCAGGTGAGCAGAGAGGAGTGGGGGCTGGAGGGGGTTTGGGAGTCTGGAGCTGGCTGGGGACCAGGCGTGAAGTGCAGACAAGGGGGGTCTGGCTCACTGCCCCCAGAATGGACCCGGCCTAGGGGTCCGCTTCACTGTACCTACAAGCTCTGTTTTACACCCTGTTCCTGTCATCAAATAAATCTCTGTGTTACTGGCTGGCTGAGAGTCACGTCTGACTGCAAAGTGGGGGGGCGGGACCCTCTGGCTTCCCCAGGACCCCACCTGGGCGGGCTCACTGTGGGAAGCGCACGGAGGGGCAGAGGATGCTGAATGCTCCAAGGAGAGACCCAGGAAGGTGAAGCCGTGTGAGCTTCTTGCCCAGAAAAAGTCTGCTCCGAGGGAGAGGAGGCTCCCCAAAGTCCTGCCTGGCTTGGTGGGGAGCAGCTCCAGAGCATCGCCCAGGGACTCCGTGACACCCGGTACCCACCACAGGGAAGGCGAGTGGGCTTTCTGGACCTGAGAGAGTCCCTAGGAGCATGTGCAGTGACTGTGGCGCAGAGTGAGTGTGCTGCGGGAGGTGGGGATGATGGGTCCCTCCTCTGGAGCTTGCGGCTGCCGGTAACAGGGAGGGGGGTCCTCTCTGGCCCTAGCCCTGGGGCAGCCTGTCTGCATCCCAAGTTCCTTATCCCCAGCCCTGCCCCACCCCAGTCCCAGCACCCCCAGCCCAGAGCACCCACCAGCACAGTGAACCCCACAAACCCCCCCCCACCCCCGAGCCCACACCGGAGGGGAAAAAAAAGCAACATAAAATTGGTGGTCAGGTTGGAGTATCATTTTGTTTAGCACAATACTTGACTATTTTACACCCCTTTAAAGTGTATAACTAGTTGTATACAGGTGTTACAAAGTGGGGCTGTTCTTAATGTTTTCTCTGAATACAGTGTGGGTGCCTCAGTTTCCCCTGTGCATTTCTCAAGGATCTAGATGGTGGGATAAGGGGGTGTGATTGTTGTAGAGCCCTAGAGTGCTAGTGTGATGCCGTCTGCACAGAGAATGGCTGAAACCCTGTCTCCTGGATACTGATGGCCTGGGCCGCTCTCCTGCAAGGTGCCAACTGAAGGTGTTGGAGAACAGAGAGATCGGGTGGCCTCCTAATGCCTGGAAAAGAGACAAAGGCCAGAGGAGGGAGTGTCAGTGCCTGTGCAGACTTCCGGGAAGCGCACGGTGTGGAAGGGGATGCTGGGATGCTTTGGAACAACTCCATACAAAGCCAGTCAGGACTCTGGGGGAGCCTCCTCTCTCGGAGCAGACTGTCTCCAGTGCAGGAAGCTTACACCTTCCTGGGTCTGACCTCGGAGCATTCAGCCCTTCCACACTGTGCGCCTTACGCAGCCAGTCTGCCCAGGCAGGTCCTGGGGCAACCAGAGGTCCCTGCACCCCCAACTCCACAGTCAGACGTGACTCTCAGCCAGACAGTAAAACAGAAGGTTTATTAGATGACGGGAACACAGTTTAAACAGAGCTTGTTGGTACAGAAAACAGGACCCCTCAGTCAGGCCCATCTTGTGGGGTGGGGAGCCCAGAGCCAAGTTCTGTGTCTCTCCCCATTTCCCCAGCCAGCTCCAAACTGACACTCCCTCCTCTGGCCTCTGTGTCTCTTCTGGACAAGGAGGCCACCTGATCTCTTTGTCCCCAACACCTTCAGTTGGCATCTTGCAGGAAACTGAGGCACCCACACAGTATTCAGAGAAAACATTAAGAACATTCCCACTGTGTCACAACAGGTGCAACAAAATATAATACCATATATTGAAGTAGGCAAGTGCCGCTTCTGACTTTCCACTTTTAATTGACCCTTGTAATCTTGTGGCACTGACGCGTTGTAGCTTCATTTTATATCGGCTTACAGGGCGGGAGCGGGGGGGCCCCACCATTTTGGGAGCCCCCAAAAATTATACGAACCGGTCGCCGAGGGGCGGGCAGGGGGGTGTCTGGCAGGCGAGGAGAAGGTGAAAGGAGGCGAGTGGTGGGGACTGACTAGGAGGGACGCAGCAAGCCAGCGGGGGGCTAGGGGGTGAAGCGGGGTGTGAGGGGGGGGCCCAGCAGGGAGGGGGCAGGTCCTATTTTACTGCTGTGATCTGGTCACCCCATGTGCAGTTTCTTCCTGCCCCCACCGAACCTTGTTTCGATGGGGCGGAGCTGGGGAAGGAGGGTTTGTTTCCACGGGGCCGGGCGGCGCTGGGGGGGGAAGAAGGGGGCAATTTTATATTAATAAGGAAATGTTTTATAAATTTTAATAAAATAAACATTAGTGAAGAAAATCAGTTGTACAACTATCAAAACAAATTATTTTCCTGATATGAAAGTGCAAATCAGCTAATTAATATATGATGCAATGTATGTAATAGATAATTTTGTTATTATTTATATAGTCATGGAAAGTAAATAATACATGGAAGAAATGAAAGGGGTTTTTTTTAAGTGTTTTTTTGTTTTAGTCATCCCTGCCGGGGCCCCATCGAAACTGATCGAATTGGGCCCCGCACTTCCTGAAGCCGCCCTGACAATGAGGCTAATCATCTAGTGGAACAAGCTCCGCAAGGGACGTGGTTAATTCCCCATCACTGCTCTGTGTAAATGAAGACTGCAGCTCTTGCTGCAAGACACCTGGTGTGTGGGTGTCCCTGTTCCCCCTTCAGAACCTCTGGTACATGGTGCTTCCCTCCTCCCAGTTCAAGATCCCCATCATGTGGATGCTCCCATCCAGGATCTCTGGTGGGTGTCTCTGTCCCCCACCCCATGAACTAGCTCCAGTGTGTGGTTTCCCCTGCCTGCCCCCATCCGGGATCTGTGGGTGTCTCTGTTCCCCTTTTCAAGATCCGTGTTGCAGGGGGGCATCCCTCCCCCCACGTCAGACTCCCCATCGTGTCGGTGCTCCCATCCCCCCTTCCAGGCTCTGCGGGGTGTGTGTGTGTGTCTAAAAAGAGACTGTGTCTCACTGTCTTGCCCAGGCTACACTGCAGGGGCTATTCACAGGTGCGATCCCACTACTGATCAGCACAGGAGATTTGACCTGCTCTGTTTCCAACCTGGGCCGGTTCACCCCTGCTTAGGCAACCTGGAGACCCCAAACTCCCCCGGGATCACCATATTGATGCTGAACTTAGTGCGGACACCCGATCAGCACAGCCCCGAACTCCTGAGCTCAAGCGATCCGCCAGCCTCAGCCTCCCCAGGAGCTGGGATCACAGGCACCAGCCACAGAGCCTGGCTTGTTTTTCAGCCTCGCAGCTGGAGCTTTAAACTCTGCTTGTGAGCTCTGTGCCTTGGCCAGACGGGGACAGCCTGGAACTGGGAAATGCTTCTGCTCCCCCCGCCCCCGTCTCATGTCGAGCTGCAGGCGCCGCTGTCCTGCTAGGTAAGATCCCGGATGTTTCGGTGCCCCCTTCCCCCGCCCAGGTGTCCGGGTACCTCTGCCCCCCCTACAGAATCCTGGATGTGTGGGTGTCCGTCCCTCTGCAGAGGATCCCGGAGTGTGGATGCCCTTGTCCCCCCCTACAACATCCTGGGTGTGTGTGTGCCACTCTCCCACCCGTAGATCTCTGGTGGGTGGGTCCCCAGAGTGTGAGTGCTCCCATCCCCCGATACAGGCTGGGGGGGTTATAACTGGCTCTCTCTGTCCTGCCCAGGCGGTGCTACAGCAGCTGTTCATAGGGGCAGCAGCCCCACTGTCACCCTGCAGCTTTAACCTGCTCCAGGGGTGACCTGCTTCACCCTCCTGTGGGAGCCCGGGGACCCCGAACTGCCCAGAATCACCTGATTGATGCCGAGCTTAGCACAGACACCGGCTCAACATGGCAGGGTGCTGCCCTGAGCCCTGACAATCAGCTTCCCTCCGCCTCCTGCTGCACAGCGAGGATCCGACACGAGAGGCTTTGTGCCCAGTTTGTTCAGGAGCGTCCCAGGCTCCAGCTGTAAATTCTGCTGGTCAGTTCTAACCTTTGGCCACACGGGGGCGGCACTAACGGTCCCATCTAAACGCTGTTTGCGTTCGGCCCTTCGGATCGCAGATTGTAACCCGCGGGCAGATCTCTGAGTGCAGCCAAATCCCTCCCCAAACTGAACATTGAAGCAGCAGCTCCCGTTGGAAAGATCAGGATTTTTGCCTTTAAAAACAAGGGAAATGTCCACAGCGAGAGACTGAAGAAGCTCAATTGATTTCATTGACTCCATGAATGTTCCTCTGTGTCCCCCTAAGAGTCATGCCCCACATTTTGGGGACCACTGAACCCTACTCGTTAATCAGGGGCTAGTGATGCCAAAGCCCAGGGGAAGGGACAACAAGTGCAGGGCCCCCAGCACTGGAGCCATGTGAAGGGGCTGCAGGAGAGGAGCAATGGGTGGTGGCCCAGGGAATTAAGGGCAAAGGGGGCACAGGAGGGGCAGGAGTTAGGGGTGAAGGAGGTGCAAGGGGTGGGAGTGCAGGAGCTAGCGGTTAAGGGGGAGTGGGGATCGTCCAGGGGCAATGGGGAAGTGCCAAAGTACAAGCTTTGCCCAGGGCACCATTTCCCCTAATGCTGGTCTGAGCAAACAATTGGAAATGACCCTTCAGTGAGACCAGAACCATCGTGTAGAAAAGCCCCTTTGTTAAGTGGTGGTGGCTGAGGGCTTAGGGAGCTGGGTTAGAAAACAACAGGCATTTGTCTGTGGAGGTTTGATTCTTGCCTGCTAGGCAAGGCTGGTGTGTGGTGTCTCCACGGCTGTACTTCCAGTGTCTGATCTGCCACAGGGAGCCAAGTCTAGACATACTCAGAGGCTCTATGCCAGGGTTCCTCAAACTTCCTTTCACTACAACCCCTTTTTGCCAAAAAAAACCCCCAAAAACTTACTACCTGACCCTAGAAAGACACACCAAGCCCCTCTACACTGAGCACAGGCAGAGGAGACAAAGCCTGAGCCCTGCCCCAGTTGGGGGAGGGCAAAACCAGAGCTTGAGGGATTCAGCCCTGGGTGGTGGGGCTCAGACTTTTGGTTTCAGCCCCAGGCACCAAGAAGTCTAATGCCAGCCCTGGCGACCCCATTAAAACAGGGTTATGACCCACTTTGGGGTCTTGCCCCACAGTTTGAGAACCACTGCTCTATGCTGAGGGGAGAGAGTTTTCCTGGGGGTGTAGTTAATCCACTTCCCAAGAGGTGGCAGCTATGTCAGTGGGAGAAGCTATATCGGTGGGTGTGCAAGCTGTGGTGTTTACCACATTTAAGAAGTTTAATCAAACCCCATTTTTAAAACCACCTGTGGTCTGGGAATGGCAAAGGAGCTCGATGAATCAGGGTTTGTCCTTCAAAGTCCTGGACATCACAATTCCATACTCCTGTTGTCATTGGGGATATTGCTCAGTGTTAGAGTGCTTAACTGCAGTTCAAATAGTCCTCAGTTCAAACCCCCGTGTTCTCTTATAACCTTCCTTCTTTTTTTTAAAAAAGTTAAACATTTTCATTTCCATTCTCCATTCTGTTCAGGGGCTCCTCTATACAGGAGTGCTTGATAACAATGTAAACACTCAACATTTTGCTGTCCAAATGCACAAAAACCTAGCAAAGCTGTCCATCAGCTGAAATCAGTTCCAATCCTCTAAGTGTCTAGTTTATGTTTTCATCAGTTAAACAAAGGTATCATACGAATGTACATTTGCAGATCCCTCTTCTCCAGGAGCTGTGTTGTGCAGAAGAAGAAGAACCACATCCAGCTGCAGTTCAGGAGTCTGATGACCAAAGAGCCAAAAAGTGTTCTCAGGGCTGGAGAAAAATGCCGTCTAGTGAGCTATTGAATGAGCTCAACCTGTTTAGCTTATCAAAAGAAGATTGAAAGGTGACTTCATTGAAGTGTTGAAGGGCCTTAATGGAGACAAAAGATTGGGTATTAAAGGGCTTTTTAATTGAGGAGAGAAAGGCATAACAAGAGCTTGTGGCTGGAAGGTGAAAAGAAACAAATTCATATTAGAAATAAGACACAAATATTCAACAGCAAGGATGATTCACCACAGGAACAAGCTACCAAGGAAAGTAGTGGATTCTCCATCTCCTGATGTCATTTAATGAAGACTAGATGCCTTTCTGGAATGTGTTTGCCCCAAAAGTAGCTCTGGTGTCATACAGGAGGCCTGTGATATGCAGGGGGTCAGATTAGATGCTCTAATGGTCTCTTCTGGCCATAAAGTCGACTAATTTCTGAAAAACTGAGGGTAGCATTGGGAGCAGCGTCTGATGTTTTCCTGTCTAGCCGGCTTGCTTCCTAGAAGGAACACTCCTTGAGTGGGTGATCCACAGGGAGTAGCTCAAACCTCCAAAGTGCCTGGCCAGGGGCAGGACATTAGCACAGCAAGGGAGGGGTGTGGCAGTGACATCACAAAGGCTTTTTGCAGGACCTCAGGCTATTGGTCAAAGGTGGTGGGGAGGTGGTGACCTCACAGAGAGATGCTGACATCAGCCAGGCAGGACAGGGGTGAGGGGCCAGGGAAACCTCAGAGACCCCTGTGGCTTTGCTTCAGCAAGTCTCCTTCTCCAGGTCTCTCTTTGAGGACTGAGAGAGTATTCGGGTTCACGGACGTGAGCGCCAGGAGGAAGCTTTTTCGAGTTTTCTCCTTCCCTTTTCCTGATTTTAGTAGAAAACAGCCATCCCTGTTTAGAAGGTTGAAGCCTCCTCGAGGTTTGAAACCTGTTCAGTCTGATCCATCTGGTGACAGTTGAATTCTAGGCATGGAAAACACGAACTTAAGGAGGCAGAATTTTATTCCGCACCTGGGATTTTGTCCCTTTGAATCACTGGGATCATTAGGGTTTGTCCTTTTGGTTTCACCTTTTCCTCCATCCATCCCTCCCTCCTTTCTCTTTGTCTCTTGCTTCTTTTGTCCTTTCTCCTGTTCCCCTCCCAGCACCAGGAGGGGTGTGCGTATGTGTCTCAGGGGAGTGCTCGGCAGCTCCCACTGTGGGAGGTCCACCCGAAAATGTGGGGCTGAAATAGTGCTCAGGCAGTGATCCCCACCGGTGACCTGGGCCATCCTTTGGGCGAGAACCCTCAGCCTGCCGTCCTCAGTCTCTAACCTGATTGGCTGAGCAGGGGGTTATTGACAGGGAGGAGACTCAGGTCCTTGTTGTTCTCTTTGAAGCCCAAGGAAATAAGTCAGAACCAGTCATATGTTCGATGAATTTTGCTGCTCTTCTGCATTAATGGTCTCTGAGCAGTTCATGATTCTCTCTAACATTGCAGTTCTCCTCAAATACTTGCTGAATATTTATTGTGCACTGTTGTTGGTCTGGAGCTCATCCGAGAGCACTTTATTCAGGTCATTCAGTGTTTGAAATTCACGATCTGATGGTTAGTTTCAAAATCAGGGCTCTTGGGTCCTATTCCCAACTCTGCCACTGACTGACTGTGTGACCTAAGACAAGTCAATTCTCCTTTCTCAGCCTTAGCTTCTTCCTCTTTCAAGTAGGGATAATAATAATCCGCTCCTACCTACCTCACGTACAGTGTGGGGATGGGTGGGGATCCATTGGAGTGTCACTAGGAGTAGTGCATAATATGCGGTGTCCTATCACGTTTACTCACAGCAGATAATACTCACATAATAGAATAGCTGAAATAGTCTATTTGATTTGTATTTTTTATTTTGAAATTGTTAAGAGCAGCAATTACTTAGCTCAGACTGAAGCATCTTATCTAATGTTTGAGATCTAAGTGTCTCCTCTTTGTGTGCGACGAGACAGTTTAACACACTGTGACAAACAGGAGATGCTTTTGTTTTGCAACAAAATATTTTTGCAAAGAACTTTCATCCCACTTGTTTTGATTTCGAGAAACAAACTGGTTTAGTCTGAAGGGGATTTTCTGACAGAAATGGTTTCAATGAAATTTCCCCACCATCTCGATTCCTGGGCTCTATCCCTTTCTCTGGGTTTTTTTTTGTCCATTAGAACAGGAGTCAGGACTGTTGGCTTCTCTTTCTGGCTCTGCCACCACCTTGCTGTGTAGGCCCTTGGGAAGGTCACTTCCCTTCTTTGTACTTCAGGCTTCTCCCCATCTGTCCAATGAGAACAGGGACAGTTCTCGAACTCTGGGCAGTCATTTTCGGCGGGGCCCCAGCAGGGATAACTAAAAATTTATAAGACTTTCATTCCTTAGGAACCGGTTCCCTATAAAAAGTTCTGATTTAAGGGATGTGCCACAGTATGTATTTTTTGTACCAATAGTGTTACCATGCGTCTGTATTTTCCCAGGAGGAATTTTTAAATTTTTTAATTTTAAAAATTCCTCCCAGACAGTGATTTAAGAACCAAAAAGCCTGACATGTCCAGGAAAATACAGATGTATGTTAACCGTACCTAAAGTTATTTTTTAAAAAGATGGGCCTGAACCAGAAATGAGCTCCATTTCACATGTGTGGGTCCCCGCCACTCCCTGGGGGTGTGCTAGGGTGACCAGATGTCCCGATTTTATAGGGACAGTCCCAATTTTTGGGACTTTTTCTTATATAGGATCCTAATAACCCCCACCCCCATCCCGATTTTTCACACTTGCTGTCTGGTCACCCTACGGTGTGCACATGTGGGGTCCCAGCTGCTCCCTGCCCCCCTCACTGAAGCAGGTGTGCAGGGTTACTGCCCTGGGAACTGCAGGGCACCAGTGGACATGGGGCTGGCTGGAGGCAGGGCAGGGGGTGCGGGGCCGGTGGTGTAGGGCTGGTGCGGGCAGGGGGGTGTGGGGAGCTGGCTGGCTTCAGGCAGAGATGCAGGAGGTACGACAGGGGTTGGCTGGAGACAGGGCACGGGGTGCAGGGCTGGCTGCAGGGGGTGCGGGGCTGGTGCAGGCAGGGTGTGCAGCAGGGGCTGGCTGTGAGCAGGAGGTGCAGAGCTGGCTGGAGACGGGCTGGCTGCAGGCAGGGGGTGTGGGGCTGGCTGGAGGCAGGGGCTGGTGCAGGCAGGGCAGGGGATGTGGGGCTGGCTGTGGCCAGGGGCTGGTGCAGGCAGGGCAGGAGGTGCAGGGCTGGCTGGAGGCAGGGACTGTCTGTGGGCAGGGGGTGTGGGGCTGGCTGGAGGCAGGGGCTGGTGCAGGCAGGGCAGGGGGTGTGGGGCTGGCTGGAGGCAGGGGCTGGTGCAGGCAGGGCAGGGGGTGAGGGGCTGGCTGCAGGCAGGGGGTGCGGGTACAGAGGGTACAGCCCACCCTGTACGGTAAGTGCCCCCTCCTCCCTCCCTCAGCACCGGGGTAGCAGCAGCAGCCCGGGGCTTGGGGGCTATTTAAATGGCCCGGGCGTCCCCTGCTTCCACTGCCCCGGCCCTGTAAATAGCTGAGGGAGCCCTGGGGAAGCGGGGGGGCTCTGGGGGCTATTTAAAGGGCCGGGGTGGTAGAAGCAATGGGAACCCTGGACTTTTAAAATAGCCCCCAGCCCCCCGCAGCCCTACCCCAGCCCCATCCCAGCCCCTGCTGGAAGCCCCAGGCCCTTTAAATTGCCCCCTGAGGAAGCCGGGCCACCCTGGTACAGCACCAGCTCTTGCCAGTACGCAGTACCAGGGCTTGGGCACGGGGCCCTCTTAGGGGTGGGGCCCGATTCAGGGGAATCAGGAGAATCGGCCTAAAGCTGGCCCTGTGTGGGGGTGGGGTGGGGTGGGGCAGGACTTGGTCCCATTCTGGGCACCACCAAAAATTGTACAAACCTGCCTCCCCTGTCCAGCCCAACCTTCTGCTGATGCACCTCAGCCCACACCCGTGCAGGGTTTGAAGCTTCCATTGCTTAAATTCCAGGACACTGAGGGATTTCGGCTCCCCTTTGCCCAGAGGGAACTTCACCCCACTCCCAGCCAGGTTCTTGTCCATGGGATCACTGTAGGGGGGCTGGGTCCCGCTGGGTCTTTTCTCTCTCTGTGACAGGCCAGGGTGCAATAACTGGGGCATCTGAGCACCCAGGACCTTCTGTGGGGCTGCCATTCCCCTTCCCCTTCTGTGGTCTCGTCTGTCATTGACTCCAGACTCTTTTCTATCCATCGTCAGCACCGTCCCAAGCCAGCTGCACTCACCTCAAAAAGACAGTGTCCCCTGTTGGGTGTGAATCACTGACCTCTCTCCTCCCTGAGCACTGACTGCCCCTCTGTTTCCTGGCCTCTCAGTCTGTGCAGATGGGACCTTTCCCTCCAGTGCTGGAGGATTCGCCCTTCTCATCTACCCTTGTCCCAAGCAGCACAGCGGGTGGGAATCTTACATGTACTGAGGAGACTTAGGAGCAGAAACCGCCCCAGACCTTCCATGCAATTGGCACTTGCCCCTCACTGAGCAGGGTTGAAACTCCTGCAGGGAGACTGCTGGGCCACATCCCCTCTGGGCATGAGCAAAGCAGCAAGGTGAAAAAAAGCCTGGAGATGGAACCCAGGGCCTCATACATGCAAAGCATGTGCTCTACCACTGATCTACATCCACAATTAGCCTTTGCTTGCTATGGGTTACACCAGGGGTAGGTAACCTATGGCACGTGTGCGGAAGGTGGCACACGAGCTGATTTTCAGTGGCACTCACACTGCCCAGGTCCTGGCCACCAGTCTTGGGGGCTCTGCATTTTAATTTAATTTTAAATGAAGCTTCTTAAACATTTTAAAAAACCTTATTTACTTTACATACAACAATAGTTGGTTATATATTATAGACACATAGAAAGAGACCTTCTAAAAACCTTAAAATGTATCACTGGCATGCGGAACCTTGAATTAGAGTGAATAAATGAAGACTCGGCACAGCACTTCTGAAAGGTTGCTGACCCCTGGGTTACACTCAGAGCCCTCTTGTTTCCAGAGCATCCAGTGGCCTAAGAGCAGCCTGGGGGACACATTCCCTGCTCTGAGGGCCAAACCTGCTGTCCTGGAGACTGCTGGTTCTTCGGGGTCACTTTGCAGCAGGGCCAGATTCGATGTGTGGGGCAGAGAGAGTGGGTGCCCTGGGCTCAGGGTGCAGAGATGCACTCAGCCCTCTCCCCTGCATTGGGTGGGGGGTGCTGCCACCCCCTGCTGGAAGGTCATGGGAGGGGAGGGGCGCTGTGAGTCGCTCAACACCTGACCCTGGTGTCAGCAGTGGTGTGGGAAGCTCCAGGTGTTTCTAGGATCTGCTATTGCCACCTGCCTGTGAAGTCCAGCTTTCCCCAGCACATTCACTGCAGTGCAATTGGGTCACTGTTTCCATGGCTGAACAGCAAAGAATCACTCCCAGTTTCCCTTCTATCTGCAGCAGGATTAGCCTGTGTTGGTGGATCTAGTTGTAGATTGTTATTCATTCCCCACCTTGACAATTCACACAGTCCCTTTCCCATGCAGATTCCCAGCGCCTCAGTGATCCTGGTAGCAGGGGTTGGGTCCTGGAAAATAACATGGATTTGTTTACATTGCAAGTGAAGAATAATTGAAGTTTTTCTGGTTTAAAGTCACTTTTCCCTGACTGGGAATTGAACCCAGGCCTTGGCAGTGAGAGTGCCAAATCCTAACCACTAGACCACAAGGGAGATTTTCTTCTTACTTTTACTACACTTTCTTAGGCTACTTTCTAGCCACTTTCTGAAACTGTTCCACTGTCCACTCCCTGAAGGGCTAAGAGCAGAGAACCCCTGTGCTCAGGGTCACAACCTCAGCCCAACCCAAGTCACTGAAAGAAACTCAAATCATGCTTCCTCCAGCAGGATCACAGAGCCACACAAAAAAACCCCATGAGGAGCAATCCTCCTCTGCCTTCATTTACCCCATCGCAACCCTCTCAGCAGCCCGCTCTTGCGGGAAGGACACTGAGCTGATAGGAGCTCTGGCATAGAGACCAAGGGAGGGGTGTTGCTCCCCCTGGGTGTGAGCTGATCACATTCTGACTCCGTGTAACGGCGCTCTGAGCTTTGCCATCTTGTGAGTTCTGAGTGCTGAGCCCCCCGGACCCTTCTGCTGGGAGCATGGGGATTGCACAACAGTTGCAAGCCCTTTTCCCGTCTCCTTGTCCTCCTCGGCTTCCCCAGACCTTCCCCACAAATGGTTCTATCAGGCGCTGGAGGGATCTAAGAACCTGCAGGTTTCCCGAACCCACCTCTTAAGGCAAACAGTGATTCCCTTCTCTGACACTCCTGGGCCTGGGCTTCTTTTGAGTTTTTCCCTAGGGGGCCTGACTCCCTGTGAAAATGTGAGTGTGGCATGTGGGGAACTCAGACTCTCCCCCACTAGATGAGTCCAACAGCACCTCCCCTTGGTGGGAGATTCCTAAATTCCACCCTCCCACCCTGGTTACTCTGACCAGCTGATGGCGGCAGCATGCTAAATCAACCCCAGCTCTCTGGGCTAGAAAGCAGCATCTAACCAGCCTTGTGACAGCTCCGGTTTGCTCGCTGGAGACATAATGAACCAGGAAAGAAGGCAAATGTCAGACAGGGAACCTCAGCTCACAAATAAACACCCTCAGGCTCCTTCTACACTGCGACTGGGCAGTTGACTGACTTTAAATCTAGCTAGCTCAGTTGGTAGAGTGTGATGCTCTTAATCCCACCATCATCAATCCAAGCCCCATGGTGGGTGGTAGCAACAGCCCTTAGGTGTCACTCTTCTGCTAATAGTCACAGTCCAAAATGAAACAAAATCTCCATGCTCTTCGGCAGGTCATGTTTCCTCCTCTCTCTGAGCTTCAGTAAAACATGAAGAGAGACCAAACTGACATTTGCATCCTCTGTTAAGAGAGGATTTTCTCCTCTTCCATTCTACCCCAGGCAAGAAGAGGGGATAATAACTATTTAACAGATGATTGCTGAGAGAAAAGTTTGGTCTTTATAAATAGGACGATGATCAATTGGTCTCCATTTCCACTGACGGTAGGACAAGAAGTAATGGGCTTAATCTGCAGCCAGGGAGATTCACGTTAGATGTTGGGAACAGCTTTCTAACTCTGAGTGTAGTTAATCTCTGGAATAGGCTCCCAAGGGTGTCTGTAGAGTCTCTGTCCTCGGAGGTTTTTAAGTACAGGTTGAACAAACCTCTGTCAAGGATACTCTCCATATACTTGGTCCCACAGACAACCTGCTCTGGCTCTGGTTCCCTCCTGCTCCCTGCCTGGGCCGGCTGCTGTGGGCACTTGACCCCACATGGCCCTGACGTATCGTCTCTGCTTGGCCCTGCCTCAGCAGAGGGGGCTGGATTTCATGACCTCTCCAGGGCCCTTGCAGCCGTACAGCTCTGTAATTCGATGCCATCGCAATATAATATAAACAACAACAAAAGTGGAAACACCCCAATCTAACATCTAACAATTCAGCGTGAACTGACATTCCACAGCACAAAGTGACAATACGTAGGAGTGCAAAGCCCGACAGTTCAGCACCATGCAAATGAACTCCCCATGGGGCAAAATGACACACTGCAAAAGAGCTCAGCTCAAACCAATGCAACACAAGGCAGTGCAAAAACCATACAACACGAAACAATGCGTCAGAGTGCAAAGTGACACTGTGCAAAACAGCTCAGAGCGGGACAACGACACAGCACAAACCCACACAACAGAATCATATAGAAAGGTAGGGAAGAGAGGGACCCCGAGAGTCAGGGCCAAGTCTCCCTAGACCACCCTGACAGGTGTTTGAAGAACAGGGAAACAAAGGGCACCAGGAACGTATGTTTTTTGGATGAGCCAAGAAAAGGGAGTAGCATTGTCCCCCTCGGGTAGCCCTTGTTCAGTTCCAGGTCAGAAAGCAAAACTCTTCTGCAAGAATATTCAAAATATATTGTGTTTCACTTTACTTCATAAGTACAGTTGTGTGGCTGTCAGAGTCTACCCTCACTTGAAACTGGGGGGTTTCAAGGTGAGGACCCGCATGTCTTCCCCCACCCCAAAATCTTAGGGTAGGTCTCCCTTTTGCTGCCACCACCTCGGTCAATTACATGGGCCGGGACACCCTTGTTTTCCCCCTGTCTCCCTCAGAAGACACTCCCTGGGGAACACAGATCAACTCACAGAGGAGGAACCTCCCCCCTCCCCTCTCTGCCCGGAGATAAGCTGTCTCACCACCGAGAGAGAATGTCTTAGCCCCTCCCCCTATATCCACAGTAGAAGGGATTTAATCAAATCTTTAGAGAAAGAATTTATTAAAAGAAAAACAAGAAAATACAGAATCTCTATGAGTCCAAGCTGGACACTCATAGGGTATAACCTTGCTAAGTTCTGGAGAGAATCCTCTCTCTTCTCAGTACAACCAGTACAGGCAGAATTAAGAATAATCAATAACAAACACACAGAATTGCAAACATAGGATTATTAGATAATGACACAAAGTATCTTTCTAATACTCACTATCTTGACTAGAAGAAATTAGTTCAGAAAGGTAGAAACTTGTAGACTTGATTAAAACATCTGGACTCTTGTAACTCCAAACGGCTAAAGACAAAACACACACAAACAGAGGGGAAAAGTTCCCTCCTAGGAATTTCAAATTCTCTTCCCTGATTGGTCCTCAGGTCAGGTGCCCATCAGGTACTATGTTTTAACCCTTTACTAACTATTCATGACAGTGGCAATTAAATGATGACCCTAAAGTTTCATAAAAGTGTGGGAAATATGGACATATCTGAGAAAATGGCTTGGAATGAAGGAAGACAAAAAATTGATCGGTCGAGAGAACAGGCCCTGTTTCCCCCTGGTTTGGAGCTTCTCTCACAACTACTGGAATAGCAAAGCTAAGCAAATGGGGTTCTATTATTGCAAGGGAGATTGAAGTGAGGCCATTTTCTCCCGATAGAATTAAATGGTCATGTCAGGAGTGGGATGTGAAACCACATCTCTATGCAGAGACCAGAACACCCAAGGGATTGGGAAAAAAAGAGTCTTATAACTAGCACTTTAGACCAGTCCACCATCCTGATACTACAAAGAATGTGCCTTATCAACCCTAGTTTTCATTAATAGTTGATGAACTCTTTAGGCGGTCGAGACGGCACATCTCTTTCAACTCCTAGAGACCTTCTACAGCACAGCTGATTTTTAGACACACTCACCCAGACCTAAAGTTACACATTTCCTGGAGCTCCATGAGTTCTGTGGTGTTGGAATCTCCCTGCTCGCATTTTAAGTGAACAAAAGATGGGTGCTGGCATTCTGAGAAAGTAATGGTGAACCTCAAAATCCTGCCCTGTGGGCCAGACAGTTAAGCAACCAGCACCCACAACCTCTACCATGATAGCATCCTGTCTGGGAACAACTCACTTACCAACAGCTGGGGTGTGAAATCCTCATTTCTTTGTTGTTCTATCACTGTAGTCCCCACTTTCCTATTGCTTGTCTGTATAATCTCTGTCTGGTGCTGTGATTCTTTCTGTCTGTTGTATAATTAATTTGTTGAGTGTAAACCAATTAAGGTGGTAGGGTATAATTGGTTAGATAATCATTTTATAATATGTTAGGATTGGTAAGTTACATTTCAGTAAAATGATTGGTTAAGGCATAGCTAAGCAGAACTCCAGTTTTACTATATAGTCTGCAGTCAATCAGGAAGTACGGGGGGGAATGGGGGTAGAGGAATTAGAATTATGTTTTGCTAAGGGGGGGAATAGGAACAGCGACGGGGAACAGGGACACAGGCAAGGCTCTGGGGTGTCAGATCTTGGAAGGGGGACACTGAGGAAGGAAATTGGAATCATTGCTTGCTGGAAGTTTACCCCAATAAACACTGAATTGTTTGCACCTTTGAGCTTCGTGCATTGCTGCTCTCTGGTCACGCGAGAAGGACCAGGAAATGGGAGGGTGATGGGATAAACCCTCTAACAAGTATGTCTTTCAGGGTGTGAAAACCCCAGAACCAGTATAATTAAGCTGACCTAAGCCATGGTTAGATAGTGCTAAATGAAAGGAAAGATTGTTCTGTGAATGTAGCTATTACAGGAATGGAAAACCCCTCCTCACTGTAGCAACTGTCTTCTCCACAGTGCTATAGCAGCATTTTAAGTGTAGACAGCCTCAGAGCAAAACCAGATTTGGCTCTGTGGATGCTCAGGCACTAAGACAACAGTAATTACAATATACTAATACATCTGTAGCTGGCAGGATTTGAACCTGTGTGGAGAGACCCCAGTCAATTTCTAGTCCATTGCATTAACCGGGGGTAGTTGATTATTTTATCAAGAGCCAAATTTCTTGGTCAATCTCTAGACACCAGAGAAAATAATAATAAGTATATAGAAAGATTTTGCAGTCACTATGGGCATAACCATGACGATTGTTCTGTGTTTCACTCTATATATTTGGCACCACTGCCTTTCCCTTTAGTCTTGTAGTTTACCAAGGGTAAAACTAAATATCTCTTCAGATACCAGGGAGTGTTTATGTTCATTCCTGCGAGCTACACAGGGCTTTGATGTATCTGCTTTCAGTCCTCCAGCTCTGCCGGGACAAGTAACATTTCAGGCTGTCACTGAACTGAAGAGGGGAGATCATTTTTGACAGGTTACGCCTCCTCTTAAAAGTGTTTGTCTGGCTGGCAGCCCTGGTTCCCAGGTCTCTCCTGAGGGAAGAAAGTTTCTGTGCAAAATAGTAAAAGTTTTAACAGAGAGGAGGGAAAGGCAAAGGCCACATGATGGGGCCAGTATGTACCACAACATGGTTCTTTTATGTGGGATGGCTCTGAACACTGACTGATCTCCACTCCCTTGTGATTGAAGAGATGTTTAGTTTTGCACTTGGGAACCTATAAGGCTGAAGCAATTTTATGGATGGTGACACTACGATTGAAGGGTTATTTAATGTTGTAAAAATTGTTAAAAACACTTAGCTTCAACTGGAACTGCCTGTTATTAAAGGCTGGTTTCCCCACGTCAGTTCCATAAGCTCTGCTAGAAACACCCTGGCTTCTCTCCTGCCTCGGTGGGAACTGGAGGGAATCGTCCCCTGCTGCCCTTGGCTCCAGGCTGGTTTTTCTGGGGAGGGGGCGTGGAATTGATTTGTTTGCTGTTGAGAAGGGAGCCAGGCCAGTTCTCAGGGAACGAGAACTCCCAGCATCTTCCCAGCCCAGCCCAGGCTGCTGCCCTGTCCCAGCCTCTGTTCCCCTGGGGGCCCTGCGTGTGTGACTCTAGAGCAGGCCGGGAGCAGCAGCTGAGGCAGAGGACGGCCTGGGCCGGGCAGATGCTAGGAGCAGAGCACCAGAGGCCTCTACTGGCTCCCTCCCCAGCAGCAAACAATCAGTCCCCACCCGCACCCCGGGACAGCAGCCTGGCGCCAAGGGCAGTGCCCAGTGGGGGTTTCTCTTTTTCCTCTTCCTGGGGTGAGCAGGGACCTGGGGGTGTTTCTAGCAGGGCAGTTGCAACTGAATTGGGGAACCAGCTTTTAATAACAGGCAGCTCAAGTTCAGACTAATTTTGTTACAATTTTCTTTATAATGGAAAATAATTCAAAAGTAAACGGGCAGGAATGATTGGAACTTTTTTCTCCTGGGCATAGAAAGAAACGGCTTTTTGGCTTTTCATGATACGGGAGTCAGGTTCGTTCACTGTCCAGAAGCAACGTGCTCAGAAGCCTGTTGTGTTTCATTTCTTAGGTTCTGCTGCCATCGTGTGACCATTTCCTTCCCCTCCTTTCTGTCCAAAGCACAGAGCCCAGTTCCTCCAGGGAGAGAAGGACATCTTTCTTCTTTCCTTCCTCAACAGCCTCCTTCCCTGGGGAGCCCTTTGTTGGGGTCCGGGTGGGGAACAGCCGTTTCTGAGGATTAATTTCACACCATATTTGGTGTTGATATATAGATTTTACAGCCAGATTAGATCATTAGATACCTCTGCTCTGACCTGATTCAGAACAGAATCCAGGGAATTTTATCCAGTGACTCCTACATCCAGCCCAAGATCTTCTGGCTGAACAAGGAGGGTTCATTCAGAAAGTCATCGTGTTTGGATGTAAAGGTGGGAAATGATGGGGAAATTGGCCCCTCTTTCAAGTTTAAATGTTGTAACTTCTACATCTAGACCGGGGTGGCCAACCTGAGCCTGAGAAGGAGCCAAAATTTCCCAATGTAACTGCCAAACGTGCACCTCTGTATGCAACTGCTGAGTCAGTTGTGAACCTTCCCATCATTATCATTATCCCTTCGAAATGATGATGGTGATGGACACTTGGCTCGATATCCCAGTGTGCCCTGGACGTCTACAGGTTGCATTAGCCAATCCAACCATTTGGCACTTGCAGATGGGCACCTCTGTATTGTGCCTGAGTCTTGTACAGCTATGAGAGGCTGGTAGATGCTGATATTTTCCCCTCTTTTTAACCAGCACTAATACCAGGCCAGGCCAGGGCTGGGAAGAGAGAGAGAGCAGCAGGTTTCCCCAATTGTTTCCTGCTTGCTTTTTCTTGACTAGCTTCACCTCTGCACCAACTTGTACTTTTCCTATGTGAGCCTGGCTAGCTCAGTTGGCAGAGCATCAGACTTTTAATCTGAGGGTCCAGGGTTCAAGTCCCTGGTCAGGTGATAAACTTCTCACTATGATTGTAAAAATCTGACTTTCTGGAGTCTTCTTTGGTGTTACTCTTTCTCTTCAGGATTTTGCCTTTCCTAAGAAGGGCCTTTGTGTGGGGGGGATTGAAGGAACAACTCCTTGACATCCCCTCTGTCCTTGCAGCCTGGAGGAATAAAGGCCTCTGGGCATAGAGCATGTTCCTTCCCTGCACACACACACACACACACAAACACACAGAATATCCCTAAGGAATTAGAATCACCCGCTGCCTTCCCCTGTCCTGCTGGATCCCCAAATGAAGATGTTCTTCAGCCCAAACCCATGTCCCCTCTTTTCCCAGTGCCCCTCAGCCCCAACCCTCAGTCCCTCCTATGCTCACTGCTCCTCACTCCCAACCCGAGCCTGCTCCTCTTCACCCTTCTCCTCTGTCCCAACCCACAGCCCCCTCCTATTCCCAGTGCCCCTCAATCCCAACCCACAGCCCCCTCCTATTCCCAGTGCCCCTCAATCCCCACTCACAGCCCCCTCCTATTCCCAGTGCCCCTCAATCCCAACACACAGGCCCCCCCTCCTCATGCTGCTCCTCAATCCCAACCCACGGCTCCCTCCTTCCCTCCAGCAGCAGGTGCTTCAGACCCCCTCAGGAAGATTTTCTTGCAAGGTTTCATGTATGAGTCTGCATGTGGATTTCACAGTATGTTGGAAATAGGTTGGGTTGTTTGCCGAAATGATCACTGGTGGCTGGTGTTGGATTCCCAGTCTCCATGTTATAGGGGCAGGAGAAACAAAGGGTTGTTATCCTTGATGTGTGAATCAAGGACTCAACCCTGGGTGTAAACTAAATGAGCTGCCCACAGATTCTGGAAGCCACAATGAGCATTTGGTGCGAGAGCTCAGACCTTTCCCTGTCCCAGAGGGAGGGGGTCACCTGCAAGGGGCTTGGACCACTGACCTATCAGCTCTTAACTCCCAAACTTTCAGTAACTCTATTATCAGTGCCTGTGAGTGTAATTTAAACCATAAGAAAAATCACACTGGGCTAGACCAAAGGTCCATCTAGCTCTGTATTTTATCTTCTGACAGTAGCTAATACCAGGTGCTCTAAAAGCATCTCAACAAGGCACCACTGGGAGTTGAACCCAGGATCTCCTGTTTACAAAACAGGTACTTTAACCAGCTAAACCAGGGTGCCTGCCTGTGATTAAGGTACAGTGTCTGCTCACACCTGACTCCCTGCATCCCCACCTGGGCCCCACAAAGCAGAGGAGCAGGTGAGGTTTTCCTTGCAAGCTCTGTGTGTGTGTGAATCTTTGGCCAGGTCTGCACTACAAAGTTATTTCAACAGAATTATTTTGCTCAGGTGTGTGAAAAACACACAACGCTCCCTCGGTCAGCAGCTCGGGGCTGGTGCACACACTGCAATGCCACGTCTGGTGACAAAACTGCCCTGTTTTGGTGACAAAACAAAACCACTTCGATGAGAGGCCTAGAGCTTTGTGCAGCAAACTTAAAGTGACAGAGTGTCAGTGTAGACGCTGCTGTTCATTATATCACCATAACTGGCCTCCTCCAGTATCCCACAATGCCCTCTGTGAACTCGCTTGCCCTGCATTCCTGCTACAGAGCCATGGGGCCCTCCCCTTACGTAGCTCCAGGAAGTTCTGACAGCTGAGCCTGCTGCTCTGCTCCGGCAGCCAGGAGCAAATCACTGCCGTGGATGCTGCTCTCTCCCGCCCTGTGAACACAGAGCAGGGTGGCGGGAACTTCCTTACATGGGGGAGCACCGGCATCCGAACTGTGACACCCCCAGGACACCCCTTCCCTAGAGGAGGCTCTTATCCTCCAAACAGGGACGTCTGTTTTCTAGTAAAATCACTAAAAGGGAAGGAGAAAACTCGAAAGAGATTCCTCCTGTCGCTCACGTGCCTGAACCCGAATACTCTCTCAGTCCTCAAAGAGAGACCTGGAGAAGGAGACTTGCTGAAGCAAAGCCACAGGGGTCTCTGAGGTTTCCCTGGCCCCTCGCCCCTGTCCTGCCTGGCTGATGTCAGCATCTCTCTGTGAGGTCACCACCTCCCCACCACCTTTGACCAATAGTCTGAGGTCCTGCAAAAGGCCTTTGTGATGTCACTGCCTGTCACGGACTCACAGATCGTGCCCACTCTTGGCCCCGTGCGGTCCGTGGGGGGTGCCCCTTTCAGTGCGACAGCCCTTCCCGGGGGTCCACTCTCTCTCGGGGTCAGGCCCCTCCACCTCCTGGAGCCGCACCTCTCTGAGCCTTAGCACGTCTGTCTCTCGCCATGGGCCCCTCAGGGAGTCCACGCGCTCTGGACCCCCTGGGCCTCCTCACCCGCGAAGGGGTTGCTGCCCCCTGTTCTCTAGACCGGAGTGACTCTCAGCCAGCATAAAACAGGAGGGTTTATTGAGAGTTGAACACAGCGCAAGAAACTCTCAGGGCCTCAGGCCTGGCCTCCCTCAGCCCAGCACATCCCAGTCCCCCTGCAGCCAGGTGGGCTCTGCCTGCTTCCCCTCGCCAGCCCAGAGCCCCCCTGCTCCCCAGCTGGGCCTCTGATATCCCCGGCCCCAAGCCCCACCTCTGTCCATTGTCTTTTCTCCAGGTAAACAGGGTTGCCTGGGCCTCCTCTCCTCTCCGTCCCCCTCTGGCTGGAACAGGTTGGTCACGGGGTCCTCTCCCCGCAGCCCATTGTCCTCTCACTGGCCAGAACTGGCTGTGACTCCTGAGCTGGGTCTCCGGGTCACCAGGTCACCAGTCGCTGGGGTCTCCATCCTCCAGGCCATCAGCCAGGGTCCCAAGTCCCTCTCCGGTCCTCTGTAACAACAAACTCCCTCTCCCCTCACCTTGTTAAACCAGTAACACCTGGGGACACTGAGTCCCGCTCCCTGTGCATGCGAACCACTGGAAAACACAGAAAACCCTAAGAAAATCCCCCACTTCATCACAGAGCCCAGCACCTCTCCTCCTCTGGGCACCTAGAGCAGAGGCGGCTGGTGCTGATGGCTCCAAGGGAAGGCTTAAAAGCAACAGAGCAACTGAGGTCAGGGCCAGAGGAGGGCAGGACCATGCCTATGTGTGGCCTTCAGACAGGCACAAAAACACTCAGCCAGGCTGCTCCCTGCCATGCCAAACACTCGCTGAAGGCCACCCGCAGACCAGCATGCAGGGCGGCTGCTGATGCTCAGTGGCCATTATCAAAGACGGTAGGAAAGCAGGGCCAGCCCCCCTGGTGGCGCCTCTTACTGTTCCCACTCTCCATGCTCACTTTGGCAGTGGGGCAGGAGATTTTACCCCAAGAGGCTTTTCCCCAGCTGGTGAGAAGCAGAGAAACACCCAGGCTCCGAAGACGCTATGTAGCAAGTACCCTCCAGCACAGGGACAGGCGCACACTTGGAAGAGGGAAACTGCTCCACACACTAGCCAGGGCAGCCGCCCATTTTCTTTGGCAAGTCAGGAAGGGCAAAGGCGAGACTGGAAGCGCCTGGGGCTCATGCCCCAGCCTTTGTGACACCCACCCCCAACTCCTTCCCGGGGCTCTAGCTGAAGCCAGAGCATTGGCCTGAGCGGCCAAGAAGAGGTTCCAGCCCTGAAGCGAGCAGGACGTTCAGCGCAAAGGTAAAACTGAACAAGCACAACCACGAAGGGACTCAAACCCTCAATCGCCTGATCTGAAGTCAGACGCCTTATCCATTAGGACACGTGGTCACACAGAAAAAGGCCCTCCAGGCGCTTCTTTGGGAAAGGCCGACACTGACGCAGCCGACAAAGTGGGGATTCACCCACGAAAGCTCATGCTCCAATACGTCTGTTAGTCTGTGAGGTGCCACACGACTCTTTGCTGCTTTTGCAGACACTGTGTTTCTCGGGTCAGCTACTGAGAGGGGCCGAGACTCTCTGGGCACAAGAAGTCGAGTTCCCAGTGAGACGTGAGACTTAATTCTCTGGAGCCAGGTGCAGGGTTTTGGCAGGGAGGCTCAGGCATGGGGGATTGGGGTGCAGCGGACGGACCGGCTGTCTAGGTGAGGAGATTTAGTCTCACTGAGGAGGAGGAGGGGGAATCCTGCTGACAGGCAGTGGCCAGGGCCGGTGCAACCACTAGGCAAACTAGTCGGCCACCCAGGGTGCCCAGTGGTTGGGGGCACCATAAAGCGCACTCAGGGGGGGGCGGGGGAATGGAGGTGAGCTGGGGCAGGGGGCTGGGAGGTGCGGGGGGAGGGCTGCCCGCAGCAAGTAACGGGGGGGGGGGTGTGTGGGCAGGTGAACCGCTCCCTGTCCCAGCTCACCTCTGCTCCGTCTTCTCCCCTGAGCACGCCGCCCCCGCTCTGATTCTCCTCCCCTCCCCTCCCAGGCTTGCTGCACTAAACAGCTGATTGGCACGGGGACGCGGGGCCGTGCTGCAGCCAGTGAGGGTCGGGCGGGGACCCGGGGGGCCGGGCAGGGCCGCGGGGGGGGGGGATGCGGCCGGGGAGGGGCGGGCGGGGACCCGGGGGGGGGGGTGGCCGGGCGGGGTCGCGGCCGGGGACGCGGGGAGACGCGGCCAGGAGGTCGGTGAGGGTCGGGCGGGGACCCGGGGCCGGGCCGGGCAGGGTCGCGGCCGGGAACGCAGGGGGGGGACACACGGCCAGGGAGGGTCGGGCGGGGACCCGGGGACGGTAGGTGGGGGCACGGCAGGGCCGGGGGGGTGCGGCCGGAGCTGGGTGGCCGGGGAGGGGTTCGGGGGGAGTTGGGGACGCGGGGCCGGGCAGGGTCGCGGCCGGGGAGGCGGGGACGGGCCGCGGCCAGGGACCGGCCGGGGCACACGCCCCCCTAGTTTCCTACCTTAGGGTCGTCTTCCTGGGCCGGGGAAGCCTGCCTGCTTCTCAGCCCTCCCAGGCTTCCCGCGCGAACAGCTGATTCGCGGGAAGCTGTGGGAGGAGAAGCAAGGAGGAGCTTCATGGCAGGAGGTGGAGGCAGAATTGCAGCGGTTCCCGCGAACCGTTTGCTAAAATTAGACGCCGGACAGAGAACTTTAGCATCCGGTTCTCTGTCCGGCGTCTAATTTTAGCAAACGGTTCGCGCGAACCGTTGTGAACCGTCTGCAGCTCACCCCTGTCCACTCCCCTGGCTCCCAGCCACACCGCCAGCTAGTGCTGTGGGGCGGTTCCCCCCTCCAAGTTTGGGAGCCAGGGGAGCGGAGCAGGCTGGTGCCCCAGGCCTCCATGGGGGGAAGCGGAAGGGGGCTGGTCCCAGGCCATCGTGAGACATGGGGGACTGGCTACTTCCTGCAGGAAGTGGAGTTACCCGGCCCCAGCCTGCTCTGCTCCCCTGGCTCCCAGGCTTGTGTTGGTGTTGGCTGGATTTGTGCAGGTGTTTGTGTACATTAGCAATTGTGTGTGTGTGGCTGGATTCATGCATGTGTTCGTGTATGTTTGCAATTGTGTGTGTGTGCTCTGCTGCCCTCTGCCAGCGCGACAACCATTTCTCCATATGTCACAGCCCCCATACCGTCGACCCTGATGGTGATTTCCCCATGTTACAAGGGCTGGCTGGCCTGACCTGTCTCCCCTCTGCAGAGTGTGGTGGGGCTGCAGCTCACTCCCTGTGGGGCAGGAGTGCCAAGGTGCAGGGCACTGGGCTTCAATGCACCTGGAGAGCAGCTCAGGTGAGGCTGGGCAGGGCCTGTGGTGTCTGTTCTGCGTTGCCTGGTGCGAGGCCATTGCACAATCCCCACCCACGCCGCACAGCGCACCCCGAGAGGGAGTGGGGGGCCAAGCAGATAATCCAGCAGGAGGGGATCATTCTCATTGGTAGCCGTCCAGTGGCAGTGAGTTCCACAGGCCTTGGCACATGCTGTGTGGGGCAGGAGGTCTTTGTATTTGGAGCAGTGGGAGTGAACTGTGTGCGGTTGTGTCTCTGAGCACGATTGTGAATATTATGGTGTGTGTGTGTGATTGTGAGTGTGGCTGGGGGTGTGATTGTTTCTCTCTTTGGGGGTTGGGCTCGCATGTCCCTCTGGGTGTGTTGTGTGTGTGTTCTTGGGATTGTGTGAGTCCCTTTGTGAGAGTGTGTGTGTGTGTGTCACTTGCTGCAGGATACAAAATCCTGCAAAGCCATCTCCTACTGGTTAGCCCAGTGTTGGGGACTTTAACCCCGACAGCGAAATTCGTTGTCTGTTCAGCTAGAGAGACAGTCAACACCAGCAAGGTCCGTTCAAAAGCCTTTTATTGACAAGTGCACGCATCAACAAAAGGCCGTTCGTCTCCAGTGAGAACCAGGCCTTTTTTACAGCTTAGCATTAGCCTATATAGACAGTTTTATTACGTCATACATCACTCACTTGAGCAAAACCCACCCCCCTTTGTTTAACAACTTAAAACTAGACACTTTTAATATACACATGCCTAGACTTTATGTCTACAACTTTAGATTATTAATTATATCTTAACAACACCCAAAAGTTAGAAATACAGGGGAGTTTTTAAACAAACCTATAACTCAACCAAAAGTTAGAATCTGAACCGTGGGATGCTAGAGTTCCTTATCAGCTCTTCAAACACTGTCCTTAGCACAGCTAATGGCATGCCAGCCATGCAATCCCTGATTTATCTCAGGCTTGTCTCACGTTTTCCAGGGCTCTGTTAAACAATGCTGCTTTTCAATACTTTTCCACTCTGGGATTACCAAAAACCTTTGCTAGCCTGATTTCAGTCAGGTTAGCATAACTGTTTTGTCTGCTATATTTTCATTCAGGCCTAACACCAGCAACACACTGATACAGTGTCAAAGATGCACACACACACACACACACCGGGGCTCAGCCCCACCAGCAGGGGGCAGGAGGGACACACACGTCTCTCCTGGGCCAGCTTGGACAATTTCCCATCACGACCCGGCACAGCGCTGGTGCCCCCACACGGGGGTGGGCAGCGACCGGGGGGCGGGGGGACTCGGGGAAGGAGCAGGACTCATTCAGGGTGGGGGTGACGCTGTCCCTGCAGCGGGTGTTTGAGCCGGGCTCCCCGGGAGGGGCGGGGCCGGGGCAGCGGGAGTCGGGGTGACACGCGGCGGTGCCTGGGCCAGCGGACCCACCGGACCCGCTCACACCCAGCCGGGGGTTACAAGGGCGCCGGGAACATCCGCGGGGCGGACACGGGATCCAGCCCCGCACAGAGCCAGACCCGGCCCGCCCGCGGGGAGGCGTTCGACGGCGGAGCCGCCCCCTGCGCGCTCCCGCCCCCGCTGCTTTGTGCCGGGGGGTGAAAGGGGCGAAGCGGCGAAGCACGTTCCTGCGCGGGGCAGCGTCACACCCTGCACCGGGGGGCGGGGCGGGGCCGGGGCTCCCTGGGGGCGGGGCGGGGATGATGAGTTGCGTTGGGGGGGAGGTGTCAGGTTGACCCAGGGACCCGCCCTCACCTGGGCTGGAGAGGACGGAGGCGCCCCGGGGCAGGCTGGGAGTTGTAGTTCCTGGCTCGTCTCAGAGCGGAAGTGACGCGCAGGTTGCTCAGACAACGCCCCCTCCCGGTGCACTCTGGGAAGCGTAGTTCTCTCTCTCTCTCTCACACGCGGTCTCTATTGGAGGCGGGGCCGTAACGCGCCACTTCGCCGCGCCCCTCCCCGCTCCCTGATTGGCGGAGAGAGCGCTGGACAGAGACTCGGCGCGTGGGGGGAGGCCCCGGTTCCCGAGGTTGCGCTGCCCCCCACCCCGCGGCGCGCGCTGCGGCCGTTGGGCTTCGTATCCCGCGTGGGATCCGAGCTGGGGGGGCGCAGGGCAGAGGCAGCGCGGAGTGAAAGGGCTTCACCCCCCCCAGCTGGGCCTGGGGGGCAGCGGGGGGGGGGCTGAGCTGCCTGGGAGCAGCCCCACAAGCGGCAGCCTTGGGCCACGGGGCCCCTCAGCCCCCAACCTGCCCCGCAGTGTCCCCCGCTGTGACCCTCCTGGCAGCCCCGCCCCGGTGTCCCCTCCCCACCCTGTCCGCTCTGCCCGGCCTTTCCCTTCGCCCCCTCCTCCCCCTCCCCGTCCTCAGCGCCCGACCTCCTCCTCCCACCCCACCCCCGACCCCTTCCTCCTCCTCCTCCCCGTCCTCAGCAACCCCCTCCCCTCCCCCAGCACTCCACCCTCCTTCTCCTCCCCATCCTCAGCACCCTGCCCCCGCCTCCCTGTCCTCAGCGCCCCACCCCCTTTCTCCTCCCCATCCCCGTCCTCAGCACCCTCCCCTCCCCGCAGCACCCCACCCTCCTCCCGCCCCACCCCCAACATCCTCCTCCCCTCCCCCAGCACCCCCGCCCTCCTTCTCCTCCCTCCATCCCTGTCCTCAGCACCCTGCCCCCGCCTCCTCCCCTCAGCGCCCGACCTCCTCCTCCCGCCCCACCGCTGATCTCCTTCTCCTCCCCATCCTCAGCACCCTGCCCCCTTCCTCCTCCTCCCGCCATCCCCATCCTCAGCACTCCTACCCTCCTCCCCTCTGTAGGGCCCCGACAGCCCCCGTGTCTCCCCTTCTGTTGTGACCCTCTCGCCAGCCCCACCCCCATCTGTGGGGATCCCTCAGCCCCCAGCGGCCCCTCCCGCACCCTGTACACTCTGCCTGGCCATTCCCTTCGCTGCCCTCCTCCTTCTCCTCCTCCCCATCCTCAGTGCCCCGACGCCGACCTCCTCCTCTCGCCCCACCCCGATGACCTTCTCCTCCTCCTCCCCCCTGTCCTTAGCACCCCATCCCCCCTTCCTCCTGCCCCTCCCCGTCCTCAGTGCCCTGCCCCTAATTGATTCCAACCCATTTCTCCATTGCTGGGCCCCACTTTCCCATCCCCCCCACTGCCCCAGTCCATCCCCAGGGTGTGAGGTTCCTCATCTCCAATCTCTGCTACCCCCCAACCTGCCGGGTTCCCCTTTTCAGCCACTGGGGGGTCCTCCAACCCGCCCCCACCCATCCACTCTGGGCTCTCTAAATCCCACATTCCCACAATGCACCTTGGTAACCCCACACTCCTCTATCCCTAATCCCCCTAGTCCCTTCCCTTGGGTCCTCCTGGGCACCCCAACCCACATCCGGCCCCCACATACATCCCAGTCACTCATTCACATGCTGAGCTAGTCCTTCAGGGGCCCCCACAGCCCCCCAAACTCCTCCATCCATGAGCCCCGTGGGCCTGTGGCCGGGAAGTGGGGGAAGCTCCCACTTTGGCTGGGCTGGGGGTGGGTGTTAATCATTTCCTGGCTTGTGTGTGCCGAGCTCACCAAGGCTTTGCTCCCTCGGGGTGGGGGGTGGTTTTTGGCCGAAGGTGACGTGCTTTGGTAGCCCTGTGGATGCTGCGTGGCGTCTGGAATGGGGCGTGTGTGTTCCCATCATGCCCCTTCCCCTCTGCCTGCAGAGCTGAGCACAGACAGGCCTGAGGGGCAGAGCAGGAGCTCTGGGAAGGAGAAGAGCAATATGAAGATGGAGTCTAAGACGAGGCCAGGTGACTTCTGTGGAGGGAGACATGCTGGACAGCGCCAAGGATTAGGGAGACAACCAGGTGTGAGCCCAGGGCTCAGATTTCTAATTGTAGCTGTGATGGCAGAATGGGAGGAGGGCTGAAGCCGGAGCCCTGGGCTGTGGGAGTAGCGAGAAGAGGAGTCTCGCCACCATTGCTTTTTCTTTTCCTCTTGTGTTGTGTTTCATACCAAGGGAAAAGAAGTCGCGGGGACGGAGTCCAGCCCCGAGGTGAGATGGAAAGTGAGCGAGAGCAGTGACAGGGTGAATCCTGTTGATGTCAGGCAAGACCTGCCCAGCTGGGATGAGAGTAGCTGTCTCTGTCGGTGAGAGAAATGTCTGGTTTGGGGAGGGCTCTGGTCACAGCCCCCCTGGCTCCAGGCAGGGATGTCCCGTTACCTGGGTGTGGGTTTGTGGACTAGCTGTGGCTTCAAGGGAGATGATGTTGCCATTTGTGGGGGCTGATCATCTCTCTGGCCAGGAGTGGTGTGTGCCCCCTAGCAGAAAGTTGGATCCATGAGGGTGACTCCCTGTTCTGAGTTTCTTTCTTTCTCCGAGGTTTCTCTCTCTGTGTTGGCCAACTTACACTCAAACTCTCTCTCTCCTTTCATGGACAACTCTCATGTTCAGTTGCCTTCATCCTCTTCCTCTGCTCCACCTCCCCCAGTCCCCTATGGGCTCAGCTGGGTCTATCTGCCCACGGGCAAGGTCTCTGCCTTACTGGGAAGGATGTGTCCTGCCTGCCAGGATAAGGGGGTTGCTCCTCCCACCCCCTATCTTCAGGGAGACCTCATTGCTGTAACTGGGTCACAGCATGAGTGGCCAGTCATGTCTTTGGGGCTGTGGGGTCTGAGACTGAGAGGGGTGGGCTCTTGGTCATGGCTTTGGGCACAGGAGAAGTGGGGCTGGGATTAGAGATTCCCAGAACCCTCCTTATCACCCGCTAGCTCCATCACTGCATCACCCAAAAGCCTCACTCAGGGTCCACTATGCCTCCTTGTGCTGGGCACTGCAGGGCCAATCAGAGGGACAGCAGGATGCATGAGGAAATAGATGAGTGTGTGAGGCAGATGGGTGAAGGGGGGTGTGTGGCATACATTGGGGACGGATGGGGGTTGAGAGTTGGACGGACAGCGGGACAGATGGAGAGCTGCAGGGACGGATGGTGACGTCACAGGCTGGACTTGTGATGGGTTCAGCTCATGGCCGCTGGCCCTGTCATCTCCTGCCCCCATCTGCCCGTCTGACTCTGCCCCTGTCTCTCGCAGGCAGCACTCAGCAGAGTCTGGCTCTGTCGTTACACTGGTGCCTACATCCAGTGCGCACCTGTGTGTTATGTGCTCCTGGAGAGCTCAGGCAGGGACAAGCGTGCGGCTCACGGCTGCTGAACCAGCTACTCCAAAACTGCCACAGATCTCCCCCTCCTTGGGCAGCAAGACCCTGGCCGGGGGGTTCCCTGTCCCTCCTCGCTGCCAAAGCAGCCTGCTCAGCACAGAGACCGAGGTCACCTGCCTCCGCCCAGCCTCTAGCTGGAGCTGCCCCAGCCCCGAATTGCTGGTATCCAGCCTGGCCGGAGTTGCTGTGATGTCCTAGCGGAGTCCGTTCTTTCTCCCCGGTAGATGACGATTTTCCCCACTGCAGTTAGTTGCTCTTTCTCTGCTTCCCCATAGCCCCTCCCCTGTGATAGTGACCCCTGCTGGCCAGGCACGGGAGTGTCCCGTAGGTGCCTTCTTCTAGGAGCAGTGACTCCTGGTGGCAAGGGGCAGCAATGCCTGGCTTGTATCCCCCCTAGCATTGCTGCAGCGACCCCTGGTGGCCACTGAGGGCAGTTGCCTATGTGACCCCACCATTGCCATTGTGCCTGTGAGCGCTGGTGGGTAGGTGAGGCAGGGCCCTGTATGTATATCAGCCATTGGGGCAGTGCCCTCTGCGTATCCCACTCTCATCTCGGTGACTCGTGTTGCCCAGGTGGGGCAGTCCCTTGTGTGTATTTACTCCCCCCAACCCCTGCTTTGGGCCAGTGAGCACTGGTAGCCAGAGAAGTCAGTGCCTGAGGTGTGTTCTTCACCTCCCCCAAGGTGGCAGGGTGCCTGGGTGGCCGTGTCAGGCAGTGCCCTGGGTATCTTCCAACCCCTTTGTGGCAGTGAGCCCTGGTCCTGGTGTGTGTCACTCCCCCACTAGGGATGTGCACTGGTGGCCAAGTATGGCAGTGCCCTGTGTGTAGCCGCCTCCCTCTCCCACCCAGCCCTGGGTGACCAGATAGAAAGTATGAAGAATCGGGATGGGGTGGAAGGTAATAGGCACCTACATAAGAAAAAACCCCGAATATTGGGCTGTCCCTATAAAATTGGGACATCTGGTCACCCTATCCCCTCTACCCCTGTGCCAGATATGGCAGGCACTGATCCCTGGCATTCCCGTGGGGCAATACCCTCTGTATATCCCCCTATTGGGGCAGTGACCCCTGCTGGTCAGGTGGAGCAGTGCCCTGTGTGTGTTTGTCTCCCCTATTTAGGTAGTGACCCCTGGTGGCTAAGTGAGTCAGTGGCCTTTGATTTCCTCTTCTCTCCCCAGCCCCCTCTCTCTCTTGGGTAGGGCCCCCAGTTGGGGCACTACCCGATGTGTATCTCTACTAATTGGAGCAGTGACCTCCCCGTGGTGCCCTGGTGTGGCAGTGCCCTATTGGTATCTCCCTCCCCCTCTCCCCACACCATTGTGGTAGTGGCCACTTCAGGCAGTGGCCTGTTTATCATCCCCCCACACCACCACCACCATTGCTGCAGTGCCCCCTGGTGGCCATGTGCGGCAGTGCCCTGCATGTATCCCCCCAACCATTGCTGCAGTGACCCCAGGTGCCCAGTTTGAGTAGTAGCCTGTGTGTACCTCACCTCTTGGGGCAGTAACGTGTGGGGCCACGTAGGGCAGTGGCCTGTATGTACCATCTCCTCTGGAGCAGTGACCATTGGTGTCTTGGTGCTAAGATGGAGCCACCTCTGGGTTACATGTTGGGGCTGTTTACAGGACAATGGGGACAGGCCCCCCCATTCCAGGAAGTAGGGGAATGTCTGGTGTTCGGAGCAGAGCGTTCCACCTTCTATTGAACTGTGATGTTTTGAGCACCTTTCCCCTGCATGAAGAAGACCCTGTGTGGCTCCAAAGCTGGTCCAGTAACAGCACCTCACCTGCCTTGTATCCCAGCAAGTGACACACACACAAAGGGACTCACACAATCCCAGGAACACTCACACACAATACACTCAGAGGGACATGCTAGCCCAACCCCCAAAGAAACAATCACCCCCCCCAGCCACAGTCACAATCACACCCCCACACACACCACAAAATTCACAAACTTGCTCAGAGACACAACTGCACACAGTTCACTCCCACTACTCCAAATACAAAGACCTCCTGCCCCACACAGCATGTGCCAAGGCCTGTGGAACTCACTGCCACTGGACTGCTACCAATGAGAATGATCCCCTCGTGTTGGATCATCTGCTTGGCCCCCTGCCCCCTCTCGGGTTGCACTGTGCGGCATGACTGGGGATTCTGCAACGGCCCAGCACCAGGCAACGCACAACGAACACCACATGCCCTGCCCTTCCTCACCTGAGCTGCTCTCCAGGTGCATTGGAGCCCAGCACCCCACATCTTGGCACTGGGGGTGAGCTGCAGCCCTCACCACACTCTGCAGCGGGGAGAAGGGTCGGGCCAGCCAGCCCTTGTAAGATGGGGAAATCACTATCGGGGTCGACGGTATGGGGGCTGTGACCTACAGAGAAACAGTTGTCGCGCTGGCAGAGGGCAGCAGAGCATGCACACACACACAATTGCAAACATATGCATGAATCCAGCCACACACACACACACACACACACACACGTGTGCTAATATACACAAACACCCGCACAAATCCAGCCCACTCCAACACAAGCCTGGAAGCAAGGGTAGAAGAGCAGGCTGGGGCTGGGTCACTCCACTTCCTGCAGGAAGTAGCCAGCCCCCGTCCCCCATGGAGGCCTGGGACCAGCCCCCCTCTGCTTCCCCCCACGGAGACCTGGGGCCCCAGCCTGCTCTGCTCCCCTGGCTCCCAAACTTGGGGGGGGGGAACCGCCCCACAGCACTAGCTGGCAGTGTGGCTGGGAGCCAGGGGCGTGGACCAGGCTGGGGCTGGGTCACTCCACTTACCATGCAGTGAGTGCAGGGGTGGAGGGGGCAGGGCCTGGGGCAGAGCAGGGGCGGGGCCATGGGGAAGAGCCGGGCAGCCCCGCAGCAGCTCCCACCCCAGCTCACCTCCACTCTGCCTTCTCCCCTGAGCTCGCCGGCGCCGCTCCACTTCTCCCGCCTCCCAGGCTTGTGGTGCCAATCAGCTGTTTAGTGCGGCAAGCCTGGGAGGGGAGGAGAATTAGAGCGGGGGGCTGTGTGCTCAGGGGAGAAGACGGAGCAGAGGTGAGCGGGGTCAGGGCGCGGGGGACCTGCACGCCCCCCCTTCCCTGGTGTGGGCAGCCCTCCCCCCCGCACCTCCCAGCTCCCTGCCCCAGCTCACCTCCACTCCCCCGCCTCCTCTGAGTGTGCGGCGCCCCCCAACCACTTGGCACTCTGACTCGGCAGCTGAGAGTCTGTGCGGACATCAGCCCCCCTGCCAGCCCCACAGGCAGCAACAGCGCCAGCCCCCCAGCACCACAGGGGCACTCGATGCACTTCCTGTGGGGAAATGGCTCCTTGGCGTCCAGCTGCTAGAGTGAGAGCCAGGAGAGAGCAGTGTCTGGCTCACCGTGGGGGAGAGAAGAGACCTGGTGAGTGCAGATCTCCCTCAGCCTCCCCCGCAATGCTGGTCAGTTGTATTGTCACTGTGAGAGTCGGTGCTTCCCTTCAGGGCCGGCCCTAGAGGGGTGCAGGGCCCAGGACAAATCCCCCCCCCCTTTCTGTACCACCCACTCCACCCCTTCCCCCAAGCCGCCACCGCTGTCCCATCTCTTCCCGGCCTTCACCTTTGTTGTGTATTTGGTTGTCATGGTTTTTGGTTCCTATGGCAACTGAGCTAGATTATTAGGGGATAGCCCGGCTTGCGTCAGCCAGTTGGGTGAGCTCTGTATCTGTAAATAAAATGGTAGTTTGGTTAGCTGTCTGCTCTAAGGCCTCAAGTGATTTCTTCCTAAACCGACTGCCCCCAAGGATATAACAACCTTCCTGCCCCATTCCACTCCCTCCCCCACCTCATCCCGTCCCTGCTTGTCCCCCTCCCTGCCCAACGCCTCCTGCACCCCACTGAACAGCTGATCACTGGCAGGTGGGAGGTGCTGAAGGGGAAGAGGAGGAGCTTGTCGGCAAGGCTTGTAGTGGGACAGGGGGAGCTGGCTGCCAGTGGGCGCTGAGCACCTATTTTTTCTCTGTTGTTTCTGCAGCCCCATAGCTCCCATGGAGTCGCTGACTTGGCTCCTTTCACACTCTAGAGAGAGGAGCTGAACCAGGGCTATGGCTGATCTATGGGGCACCAGGTGAGTGGCAGAGGCTTCAGGGGCTGAGAGTTTGCCTGACTCACCAGGGACACAGTGTGAGGTGGTGTCCCAGGGATCTCTATGAAAGGAGCAGAACAGGATTTACTTGGGGGTGGGGAGAGAATTGAGAGTGTCTCAAGGGGTTGTACAGAGGTTCCCCAGTGAGAGACTGGCTAAAACCCAGGCCTCACTGTGAGCAGGATTCAAACCTGCACAGAGGAACCCTATTGGGCTTCAACCCCAACCCCTTAACCACTCAGCCATCACAGCTGTGAGCACAAAATTGCCCCAATGCCAGAGAAACTGGTAAAGAATCCCAATGCCCAGGCATGAAATCATCTGAACTACAGAATTCCCACCACAAACCTGGCTCTCAAAGCACAGGGGGGATTTGGGGTTTGTTCTCTTTGCTTAGCCATGTGCAGTAGCTCATGTTCCAATATGTCTGTTAGTCTATAAGGTGCCACAGGACTCTTTGCTGCTTTTACAGATCCAGACTAACATGGCTACCCCTCTGATACTCCTAGTGACACTCTCCGATGGATCCCCATCCTCCACTCACCGTGAGGTAGGTAGGAGCGGATCATTATTATCCCTACTGGAAAGAGGGAGAAGCTAAGGCTGAGAAAGGGGAATTGACTTGTCTTAGGTCACACAGCCAGCCAGTGGCAGAGTTGGGAATAGGACCCAAGAGCCCTGATCTTGAAACTAACCATCAGATCTTGAATTTCACACATTGAATGACCTGAATAAAGTGCTCTCAGATGAGCTCCAGACTAACAACAGTTCACAGTAATTATTCAGCAAGTATTTGAGGAGAACTGCAATGTTAGAGAGAATCATGAACTGCTCAGAGACCATTAATGCAGAGAAGCAGCAAAAATTGTCAAACATATAACAGGTTATGACTTATTTCCTTGATCTTAAAAAAGAACAACAAGGAGCTGAATCAGGGTAGAGACTGAGGACGGGAGGCTGAGGGTTCTCACCAGAGAGCCCAAAGGATGGCCCAGGTCACCGGTGGGGATCACTGCCCGAGCACTATTTCAGCCCCACATTTTTGGTGGACCTCCCACAGTGGGAGCTGCAGAGCACTCCCCTGCAAAACACACACACACACACACACACACACACACTCACTCACTCTCCCTCCTGGTGTTGGGAGGGGAACAGGTGAAAGGACAAAAGAAGCAAGAGACAGAGAAAGGGGGAAGCAGTGGTGAGCTGGACCCGGTTCCCACAGGTTCTCAAGAACCGGTTACTAAAATTAGACCTCCGTGGAGAACCGGCTGTTAAAGGGCCAGGGGGTGGGCAAAGAACTCCAGTCCGCGGGCCGGACCATCCTGTTGCTACCAGGATTCCCAGCTTGGGAGGCTGAGGCTCCTCTGGCCCTTCCTCCGTTTCCCCCCAGCTGCAGCGTGGCCAGCTGCCGGCATCAGCTGGGCAGCTCAGCTGAGCTCCGGAGTTGTCCTGCTGCTTTGAGCTGCCGGCAAGGTAAGGGGGGAGGGGGCTGCAAGCTCTAGGGCTGCTGAGGGGGCAAGCTGCCCCTCCCCCACTACCTCCCTTAAATCAGAACTTTTTATAGGGAACTGGTTGTTAAGATTTTGGCAGCTCATCACTGGGGGGAAGGGATGGATGGAGGAAAAGGTGAAACCAAAAGGACAAACCCTAATGACCCCAGTGATTCTAAGGGACAAAATCCCAAGTGCGCAATAAAATTCTGCCTCCTTAAGCTCGTGTTTTCCATGCCTAGAATTCAATGGTCACCAGATGGATCAGACTGAACAGGTTTCAAACCTCGAGGAGGCTCTTACCTTCTAAACAGGGACTTCTGTTTACTAGTAAAATCACTAAAAGGGAAGGAGAAAACTCGAAAGAGGTTCCTCCTGGCGCTCACGTACCTGAACTCGAATACTCTCTCAGTCCTCAAAGAGAGACCTGGAGAAGGAGACTTGCTGAAGCAAAGCCACAGGGTCTCTGAGGTTTCCCTGGCCCCTCGCCCCTGTCCTGCCTGGTTGATGTCAGCATCTCTCTGTGAGGTCACCACCTCCCCACCACCTTGGACCAATAGTCTGAGGTCCTGCAAAAAGCCTTTGTGATGTCACTGCCACACCCCTCCCTTGCTGTGCTAATGTCCTGCCCCTGCCCAGGCACTTTGGAGGTTTGAGCTACTCCCTGTGGATCACCCACTCAAGGAGCATTCGTTCTAGGAAGCAAGCCGGCTAGACAGGAAAACATCAGACTCTGCTCCCAATGCTACACTCCATTTTTCAGAAATTAGTTGACTTTATGGCCAGAAGAGACCATTAGAGCATCTAATCTGACCCCCTGCATATCACAGGCCTCCTGTATGACACAATAGCTACTTTGGGGGCAAACACATTCCAGAAAGGCGTCTAGTCTTCATTAAATGATATCAAGAGATGGAGAATCCACCACTTTCCCTAGAAGACATTTTTCTCCAGCCCTCAGAACATTTGGTGGCTCTTTGCTATTGAACGAGCTCAACCTGTTTAGCTTATCAAAAGAAGATTGAAAGGTGATTTCATTGAAGTGTTGAAGGGCCTTAATGGAGAGAAAATATTGAGTATGAAAGGGCTCTTTAATCGAGCAGAGAAAGGCATAACAAGACCCAATGGCTGGAAGGTGAATAGAGACAAATTCATATTACTACTAAGGCACAAATATTTAACTGCGAGGATGATTCACGACAGGAACAAGCTCCCAAGGAAAGTGGTGGATTCTAATTCTAATTCCTTATGAATATTCTGTGTGTTTGTGTCTGCAGGGGAGGAACATGCTATATGGCCAGAGGACTCTATTCCTCCAGCCTGCATGGACAGAGGGGATGTCAAGGAGTTGCTCCTTCAATCCCCCCCACAGAAAGGCCCTTCTTAGGAAAGGCAAAATCCTGGAGAGAAAGAGTAACACTGAACAAGACTCCAGAAAGACAGATTTTTATACTCACAGTAAGAAGTTTTTCCATCTCACCAGGGACTTGAACCCTGGACCCTCAGATTAAAAGTCTGATGCTCTGCCAACTGAGCTAGCCAGGCTCACATAGGAAAAGTATAAGTTGGTGCAGAGGTGAAGCTAGTAAAGAAAAATCGAGACGGCCACAATAGGGGAAACCTGCTGCTCTCTCTCTTCCCAGCCCTGGCTTGGCTGGGTATTAGTGCTGGTTAAAAAGACGGGAAAATATCGGCATCTACCATCCTTTCATAGCTGTACAAGACTCAGGCACAATACAGAGGTGCTCATCTGCAAGTGCCGAATGGTTGGATTGGCTAATGCAGCCTGTAGACGTCCAGGGCACTCTGGGATATAGAGCCAAGTGTCCATCACCATCATTATTTCAAAGGGATAATGATAATGGTAGCAAGGTTCACAACTGACTCAGCAGTTGCATACAAAGGTGCACGTTTGGCAGTTACATTGGCTCAGGTTGGCCACCCCGGTCTAGATGTAGAAGTTACAACATTTAAACTTGAAAGAGGGGCCAGTTTCCCCATCATTTCCCACCTTTACATCCAAACACGATGAAGGTAGCAGATAGAGCCAGAGCAGGTTGTCTATGGGACCAAGTATATGCAGAGTATCCTCGACAGAGGTTTGTTCAACCTGTTCTTAAAAACCTCTGAGGACAGAGACACCACAGACGCCTTTGGGAGCCTATTCCAGAGCTTAACTGCACTCAGAGTCTGACATTGGTGAAGTAGGAGGCTGAGAAAAACAACACTGGCTGTCAGAAAAAAACAACCTTCCCTAGTGCTTTAAGCAGTAGGTTCTGTTGTTTTAACAGCCATGGCCTGGGTTCAATTCCCCCTAAAAACCGGAAGTTTTTCAATGAAAATCTCCATTCATTTCGCATTTGAAATGGAAAGGCAAAGAGGGCTTCTTGTCCTTATCAACAAGGCAAAGAATGGCTTTTTGCTCAGTAAATATTTTTAAAAGGCGCTGACTCGACCTGAAGATCTCATTTCATTTGTATTTACTATGGAATGATTCTCTCTAGGATAGACAGAAATTCTTCAGCTAGACTCGGATTCCCCGGGAATACGAGAAGCAATTGTGTCTAACACCTGCCTTTTTTTGGACAACAGTGATGTCCAAGTTTTCCATGGACATTTCCCTTTCAGCACCTCAGGCCCCATCCAACAATACAAGAACCTGAAATGCACAGAAAGTTTCTCACCATAGGATTCAGTGACCAGGCCGGGGGGGAAGTTTTGCCATTTGAAGATGTTTGAATTCCCTCCAACTTCTCTCATACAAATGCTGAATAGTTGGTGGTGTAATGTTACAGGAGAGGTTGAAATTAGGCTATTTTGTCAGACAGAAGACAGTGATTGTGTCAGGAGTGGGATGTGAATGTGCACGTACATGTGGAGCCTAGAGCAACAAATGACAGTGTTAGAGGGCTTATTCCTTCACCCTCTTACTTCCCTGGTCCTTCTCGCATGACCAGAGAGCAGCAATACCCAAAGTCCAAAGGCGCAAACAATTCGATGTTTATTGGGGGCGAACGTCCAGCAAGCATGATTCCAGTTTCCTTCCTTAGTGTCCCCCTTCCCAGCTCTGACACCACAGAGCCTTGTCTGTGTCCCTGTTTCTGTTCCCATCCCCTGTTCCCATTTCCCCCTGTAGCAAAACATGATCCCAATTCCCCCATCCCCAGTCCCTGTTCCCATTTCCCCCCCCCCCGCCTTCCTGACTGACTGCAGACTATATAGTAAAACCTGAGTTTTGCTTAGCTATTCCTTAGCCAATCATTTTACTGAAATGTAACTAACCAATCCTAATATACTGTAACGTGATTATCTAACCAATTATATTCCACCACCTTCATTGGTTTACACCCAACAAAATGAATTATACAGCAGACAGAAACAATCACAGAACCAGACAGAGACCATGCAAATAAACATACAAAACAATACAGAAGGGAGGATTCCACAACTACATCTATACAGACATAAGGGTTTTCCAGCTGCGTCTATTGATAAGTGAGTTCTTGCCAGACAGGATGCTACCAAACTAAGTTTCCCTTTCTCTGGAGGTGATGGAATATCAGGACAGGATTGTATTCCTCACAGCCCAATAGCACCTTATTTCAATGTGACTAGGTGGGAATGTGTGAATGTGACCAGACACTTCCCAGCTTATGGCTGCCTTTGCTGCTTAGCCGAAGAACCAGGCCTCAGACTGTCACAGTAAGAGAAGGCCATTACACAGACAGACAGTGATTTTTTATTCTTTCTTTTATATCTTTATAACTAGCTAAGTGATCAAAATACACCTAAATTCTTAAAGTACAGGCCTTTGCAGACTGGCCTGAATATCTGTATCCTAACAGTCCTCGAGGTCAGGCAGCCTCTGGGTAAGGGGGTGGGGACTCAGATCCTTCCACAGGCCAATTCCACCAGGGTCATGTATAAACCAGGGAAGTTTGCCACAATAGCCAGACCAGATGCCCCCTGTACACTTGTGCTCTGTTCTCATTGCTTCTCTGTCTCTCTTCCCCTCATCTCTGCTGCTCCCCCTCTGGGCTTTCTCAGCACCTGGCCCCACAGCGCTTCCTGCCAGCCAGAGACTGCGCTATCTGCACCTGCAGCCTCTCTCCTGCTTGCTAAGGAAAGGAACCTTTCCAGGAAATGGCCACAGCTTCTGGGAATCCCTGTGTAGCTGTGAACAGAGTTTGGCTCCTGGCACAAAAGGCAACTTAAAAGCTGAGCACCCAGACAGGGGCTTGAACCCTGGACCCTCAGATTAAGAGCCTCATGCTCTACCACCTGAGCTACCTGGGCTTGTTAGGAAAGAGCTTCCCCATTCACCACAACAGTGATTATCCCAGTGTGCAGGCAAGAGTGAGCAGGCAGGCAAAAGAGAGGCAAAAAAAGTCCCAGGAACCCCTCCTCTTTTTCTGCACAGCCACTGCCTGTCAGCAGGATTCCCCCTCCTCCTCCTCAGGGAGACTAAATCTCTGTGCCTAGACAGCCGGTCCATCCGCTGCACCTCAATCCCCCATGACCGAGCCTCCCTGCCAAAGCCCCGCACCTGGCCCCATACAGTTAAGTCTCACATGTCGCTGGTGTTAGGCCTGAATAAAGATGTAGCACAAAAACCAGTTATGTCAATCTGACTGAAGTCAGCATGTTTCATAAAGCCCTGGGAAAAAGTGAGATACGAAAGGGAGGTGCATTCCTCAAGTTACCAGCTGCGTTAACTCCTGTCTTCCAGTGTCTGGTGCTTGGCAACTATGCTGATAAGAAAGTTGCTGGGGCATCACAACTTGCTTACATTATAAAGAAAGACAGATGTGCTTTGTTATTAGGGTTTGTTACTAACCAAAGGGGGGTGGGATATGGGTTGTGTGAAGTGAATAATTTATGACGTAATAAAACTGTCTATATAAGCTAATACTAAGCTGTAAAGGGGGGGCTGGTTCTTTTCGGATACGAGCTGTTCTTTGCTGATACGTGCACTTGTCAATAAAGAACTTTTGTTTTGGACCTTGCTGGTGTTGTCTGTAACTCTGCGGTCAGACAACGAACTTCGCTGTTGGGGTTCGAGTCCCCGACACTGGGAACTTAACTTCTTGTGCCCAGAGAGTCTCGGCCCCCTCAGCAGATGACCTGAGAAACACAGTGTCCGGCTTTTCCAAAGAAGTGTTTAGACCCCCTCATCATGTGGCCTAAAGGATAAGGCATCTCCCTGTGGATCGGATGATTCAGGATTTAAGTCCCCTCGTGGTTGTGCTCACTTTGTGCTGCAAGTCCTGCTCCCTTCAGGGCTGGAACCTCTTCTTGGCCGCTCAGGCCAATGCTCCGGCTTCAGCTAGAGCCCCGGGAAGGAGTTGGGGGAGGGGTGTCACAAAGGCTGGGGCATGAGCCCCAGGTGCTTCCAGTCTCACCTTTGCCCTTCCTGACTTGCCAAAGAAAATGGGCGGCTCCACTTCCAAAGTCAGCACCATGAGTGGGAACGGTCAGAGGCCCCACCAGGGGGGCTGGCCCTGCTTTCCTACCCTCTTCTGATGTTGGCCACAGAGCATCAGCAGCCGCCCTGCATGCTGGTCTGTGGGTGGCCTTCAGCACAGCAGGGAGCAGGCTGGCCCTGTGGCTGTCTGCTGGCCACACATGGTCCTCCCCTCCTCTTGCCCTGGCCTCCGCTGCTTTTAAGCCTTCCCTTGGAGCTGTCAGCACCAGCCGCCTCTGCTCTAGGTGCCCAGAGGAGGAGAGGTGCTGGGCTTCCGCCTGCCCAGCCCTGACTATGAAGCCTGGCCCTGGCCCTGCTTCTTTCAAGCGCCAGGTGGGCAAGAGGGAAAGCACAGTGGCAAGTGCCAGACTTGTGGGCACCAGGTGAAGCCGTGAGAATCCCAACCCTCAGGTGTCAGTTCTAGAGCCCTGACCCATCCAGCAGGAGGGGAAAAAATGGCTTTTGCAGAGCTGGAGACAGGGAAGTGGAGCAGTGTGAGCTCCAGGGCTTTACCACAAGGTCCCACTGAGATTTGAACTCAGATTGCAGGATTCAGAGTCCTGAGTGCTGCCTGTTACACCATGGGACCAGCTCATTCAGTTTTCTCTGGCCATCAGTGACCCTTATGGGGCCTGCTCAAGTAAGGGACTGTTGGCCCCTTATTAAAGCTTAGTGGGGATTTTGGTTGGCTAGTTCCCAGCACCAATAGAAGGGGGAAGGGCCAATGGGAAATCAGGACCCTGAGACTGACAGTCCCCAGGGGCAATGGGGAGAGGCCAAAGCTCCAAGTTAGCTGCACTGACAGGCCAGGCAGTGTAATGAGGGAGTCACCAGGCCAGGGGGTCCCATCCTCCATGGGAGCTGGACCTGCCTGGGCCAGAGTGGGGCAGAGCTAAGGAGAGAGCAGGAGCCCAAAAAGAGCCGGGGAGCAGAGCTGCGCAGGTGTAGTGCCAGAAACTGCTCCCTGTAGGACTTTGCTACCTGTAGCAGTTACTGAGACCTGAGGTTGTTCTTATTTGCTGACTTGTCCTAATTGGCTCAAACTTGACAGTGGTGGGGGATGGAAGCATAAAGTCTTCGTCCTCCAAACGACCCTGCCTGGTGTCCATCTGTATCTATTACCTCTTAACACAGGATTGTAAAAAATAGAGTGAGGTCATTTAAGCATCATTTATTTTGCAGCTTCATTTACTGTGCTAACAATGTAGCATCCTGACACCAATACTTCTGCCCATGTGCCCTGTGGGTTGGATTCATTTTAGTGGGATGTGGGACATGTGCAGGATAATTTAAACTCTTAATTTCCTTATGGTTTCCCTGCAATATACTTTTCTGCTGGTGCGATTTCTGACCATTGCACGTCTATTGTATTTATTACAATAGCACAAGTAAGTCACACAAGTGACATAGTCTAGGGGTTTGGCTACACTTGCAAGTTAGAGCCCATTAAAGCAGCCCCAGGGGTCCTAACTCCTGAGGTGTCCACACTCGCAAGGCACATGGAGCACCTGGGCTCTGCAGCTGGAGCGCTCCTGGTAATCCACCTCCATGAGAAGCATAAAGCTCACTGAGCCCTGCTGAAACGCCCTGGCATCACTTGAGTGCGGATCTCCCTCAGCCTCCCCCGCAATGCTGGTCAGTTGTATTGTCACTGTGATAGTCAGTGCTTCCCTTCAGGGCCGGCCCTAGAGGGGTGCAGGGCCCAGGACAAATCCTCCCTTTTCTGCCCTGTCCCCACTCCACCCCTTCCCCCAAGCTCCCTCCCCTGTCCCCTCTATTCCCACCCTGCCCCTTCCTGCCCCATTCCTCTCCCTCCCCAACCTCTTCCCATCCCTGCTCCTCCCCCTCCCCGCCCAGCGCCTCCTGCACCCCACTGAACAGCTGATCACTGGCAAGTGGGAGGCGCTGAAGGGGAAGAGGAGGAGCTTGTCAGCAAGGCCTGTAGTGGGGCGGGGGAGCTGGCTGCCAGTGGGCACTGAGCACCTATTTTTGCTCTGTTGGTTCTGCAGCCCCGTAGCTCCCAGGGAGTCACTGACTTGGCTCCTTTCACACTCTAGAGAGAGGAGCAGAACCAGGGCTATGGCTGATCTATGGGGCACCAGGTGAGTGGCAGAGGCTTCAGGGGCTGAGAGTTTGCCTGACCCCTCAGGGACACAGTGTGAGGGGGTGTCCCAGGGATCTCTATGAAAGGAGCAGTACAGGATTTTCTTGGGGTGGGGAGAGAATTGAGAGTGTCTCAGGGGGTTGTACAGAGGTATTGCCCGGGTGAGAGACTGGCTAAAACACAGGCCTCGCTGTGAGCAGGATTTGAACCTGCGCAGGGGAACCCTATTGGATTTCAACTCCAACGCCTTAACCACTCGGTCATCACAGCTGTGAGCACAAAACTGTCCCAATGCCAGAGAAACTGGTAAAGAATCCCAATGGCCAGGTGTGAAGTCATGTGAACTACAGAATTCCCACAGCAAACCTGGCCCCCAAAGCACAGGGGGGATTGGGGGTTTGTTCTCTTTGCTTAGCCATGTGCAGTCGCACAGAGAGCGCGTTTAAAAGTCTCCCGTCCCACAGAGCAGGAATGGGAAATGATTCTCAACTTGAAGCCTGACGTAGGGTGACCAGACGTCTTGATTTTATCGGGACTGTCCCAATATTTGCTCTCCCCCTGACACACATTCTAACCACTGGCCCCCACTCCCCTCCCAGGGCTGGAGATAGAACCCAGGAATTCTGACCACCAACCCCCCTCCCCTGCTCTGACTACTAGACCCCACACTCCCCTTTTAGATTTTAGGCTCACTGCCTCTTCTATCCATGCACCCCACCTGTCCATCCCTTTGCTGCAGCTTTTTAGGGTGTCACCCCTGCTCTGCACTCCCCCAGTGCAGCCCAAGGCTTTTCCTCCCCCCAACCACACATCCTCTCCCCACACTGAGTGGATTAAGCACATCTTCAGTGGGGGTTTGGCAAGGCAGGGACAGGGGCGGCTCTAGGCATTTTGCCGCCCCAAGCATAGCAGGCAGGCTGCCTTCGGCCGCTTGCCAAGTCGCAGGACCAGCGGACCCTCTGCAGGCAAGCCGCAGAAGGCAACTCTGCCTGCTGCCCTTGCAGCGACCAGCAGAGTGCCCCCAGTGGCTTTCCGCCCCAAGCACGCGCTTGGCGTGCTGGGGCCTGGAGCCGCCCCTGGGCAGGGAGCAGGCTGGCTGGGTGTCTTTGTGGCTGTCTGCTGGCCACACATAGGCATGGTCCTGCCCTCCTCTTGCCCTGCCCTCGGCTGCTCTGTGGCTTTTAAGCCTTCCCTTGGAGCTGTCAGCACCAGCCACCTCTGCTCCAGGTGCCCAGAAGAGGAGAAGCGTGTTGGGCTCCAGCCTGGGACTCTGCCTCCCTCCTGCCTTTCCCTGACTATAAAACCTGGCCCTGGCCCTCCTTCCTTTAAATGCCATGTAGGCAAGAGGTAACGTGTCGCTGCAAGTGAAATGGCCAAACTTGTGGGACTCATGTGAAGCAGCAAGAACCCCAACCACCTGGTCAAACCACAGGCATCAGGGTAACACGTTCTAGATCCCCAACCCATTGCAGCCATCACAACCCAAGACCTGGCTCCAGTGGGTGAGTCACCCAGCTGGAGGGGGGAGATGGGCTCTTGCACAGCTGGAGACAGGAAAGTTGACTACTGGGAGCTCCAGGGCTTCACCACAAGGTCTCACTGAGATTTGAACTCAGATTGCAGGATTCAGAGTCCTGAGTGCTGCCCCTTACACCATGGGACCAGCTCATAGTTCCTTCTCTGCACATCAGTGACCCTCACGGGTCTGGCTTGTGTAAGGGACTGTTGGCCCCTTACTAAAACTTAGTGTGTGTGTGTGTGGGGGGGGGTTTGGTTGGCTAGTTCCCAGCACCAATAGAAGGGGGAAGGGCCAATGGGAAATCAGGACCCTGAGACTGACAGTCCCCAGGGGCAATGGGGAGAGGCCAAAGCTCCATGTTAGCCGGACTGACAGGCCAGACAGTGTAATGAGGGAGTCACCAGGCCAGGGGGTCCCATCCTCCGTGGAAGCTGGAACTGCCCGGGCCAGAGTGGGGCAGAGCTAAGGAGAGAGCAGGAGCCCGAGAAGAGCCGGGGAGCAGAGCTGCACCAGCCAGGGAGAACCAGAGCAGATCTGTGCTGGGACCCGAGCCGAGCCGCAGCAGCACGAGCCATAGAAGCTGCCCAGGGAGCAGATCTGTGCTGGGAGAAGAGCTGCAGCAAGCGGAGCCAGAGGAGCAGCCCAGGGAGCTGGAGGCAGAGCCGCAGCAGCACTGGGGCTGGAGGTCGGTGCAGTGAGCAGCGTGGGAGAGCGAGGGGGACCCTGGGCAGAAGGCCCAGTGCAAGGAGATGCCACCCGTCAAGAGATCTTGCAGGCCAGACCTTTCGGGGTGGGGGGATCATATCCCCTGCAAGGGGGGCTGACACTGGGAGCAAGGGGCCTGTCACCTAGAGCACATGGCCACTGCCAGAGCACGTGTCCAGCCCGTGGTGTCCCTGCAGCACAGCCAGGGCCTGGGGAGGAGGCCTGGGACATGTGAGGGAGAGACTGTGACCTGCCCTGACCCTCCAGAGACGCTGGTTGTGATCTCCCTGCGCCACAGAACAGGGTGACGTGTTTTCCTTTCCCACCTTTCCTTATGTTTTACATTGATTGCTGGGTAGTAAATGGTGTTTGCTTGAAGCACATGCAATGAGGAGTGGGTCAGGGAAGTGCCCAGAGTGGAGACACTGTAGCCCTGTTCAAGTGATCATGACAAGATTGGGGGTCATCAAACCCCCCAGGATTCCTGGGCCCAGCCTTGTCGGGGTTACGAGGTCTCTGCCACACAGGAGAGTAGAAAGAGCGTCCTTGGGGTCAGGCAGACTCTGGGTAGGGGGGTGGGGACTCAGATCCTTTCTCTGGCCAATTGCACCAGGGTCGTGTATAAACCAGAGAAGTTCCCCACAATAGCCAGACGTGAACCCCCTGTACACTTGTGCTCTGTCCTCATTGCTTCTCTGTCTCTCTTCCCCCATCTCTGCTGCTCCCCCTCTGGGCTTTCTCAGCACCTGGCCCCACAGCGCTTCCTGCCAGCCAGAGACACTGTGTTCTAGGCCTGCTCCTGTGGATGTGGCCTCTCTCCTGATTCCTGAGGAAAGGAACCTTTCCAGGAAATGGCCACGGCTTCTGGGAATCCGCATGTGGCTGGTGGACAGCACCAGGAATCATTTGGCTCCTGGGACACAAGGCAACTTAAAAGCTGAGCACCCAGACAGGGGCTTGAACCCTGGACCCTCAGATTAAGAGCCTGATGCTCTACCAACTGAACTACCTGGGCTTGTTGAGATCATCTTCACCGTTCAGCACAAGAGTGAGCAGGCCGGCAAATGAGAGGCAAAAAAAGTCCCCAGAACCCCTCTTCTTTTTCTGCACAGCCACTGCCTGTCAGCAGGATTCCCCCTCCTCCTCCCTCCTGTGCCTCAGTGCAACTGAATCTCCACACCTAGAGAGCCGGTCCATCCGCTGCACCCCAATCCCCCAGGCCTGAGCCTCCCTGCCAAAACCCTGCACCTGGCTCCAGAGAATTAGGTCTCACATGTCGCTGGGAACTCGACTTCTTGTGCCCAGAGAGTCTCGGCCCCCCTCAGCAGATGACCTGAGAAGAACAATGTCCCCCTTTTCCAAAGAAGTGCTTGGAGGGGTTTTTATCATGTTACCAGGTGGCCTAATGGATAAGGTGTCTGAGTGTGGATCAGAAAACTGAGGGGTCAAGTCCCTTGGTGGTTGTGTTTCTGCAGTTGTGCTGAACATCCTGCTCCGTTCAAGGCTAGAAACTCTTCTTGGCCACTCAGGCCAATGCTCTGACTTGAGGTAGAGCCCCGGGAAGAAGTTGGGGGGTGGGAGTCACAAAGGCTGGGGCATGAGCCCCAGGCGCTTCCAGCCTTTGCCCTTCCTGACTTGCCAAAGAAAGTGGGCGGCTTCCCGGGCTAGCGTGTGCGCCTGTCCCTGTGCTGGAGGGTACTTGCTACATAGCGTCTTCGGAGCCTGGGTGTTTCTCTGCTTCTCGCCAGCTGGGGAAAAGCCTCTTGGGGTAAAATCTCCTGCCCCACTGCCAAAGTGAGCACCTTGAGTGGGAACAGTCAGAGGCCCCACCATGGGGGCTGGCCCTGCTTTCCTACCATCTTGGGACGTTGGCCACAGAGCATCAGCAGCCGCCCCGCATGCTGGTGACCTTCAGTGGGTGTTTGGCATGGCAGGGAGCAGCCTGGCTGGGTGTTTTTGTGCCTGTCTGAAAGCCACACCTAGGCATGGTCCTGCCCTCCTCCAGTCCTGACCTCAGTTGCTCTGTGGCTTTTAAGCTTCCCTTGGAGCTGTCAGCACCAGCCGCCTCTGCTCCAGGTGCCCAGAGGAGGAGAGGTGTTGCTGGGTCACTTTTACAGATGCCCCTTCCCTGGTACTGCCCTTGCTCAGCTGCGCAGAGGAGCTTCCATCCCCAATCCCTGCCTGTCACTGCCCAGCAGCCCTCTGGCACCATTCCTGAGGGTCAACCTGCCTCGCTCTCTTCCTGCCATGTTGGGAAAGACAGCTCCCATCTCTCCTTGTTAAAGGTCAGGTGGGCCAACTAGGGGCAGAAGCCCCTTCTATGTTTTCCTACTGCAGAGCCCAAGCTCAGGGACTCACCTTGGGTGCAGACACTGCTGTGCTCCCAGAAAACAAGCCACCCCTGCACAAAGAGAGATGAAAGGACCCACCAAAGCCTGGGATTGAACCAGGGACCTTTAGATCTTCAGTCTAACGCTCTCCCAACTGAGCTACTTCGGCAGCTGCATAATAGTTTTTTGGCCTGTTGCTTCTCTGTCTGGGATGTGTTTGTCAGCAGTTGCACACAAAAAGGACAGGAAAACAAACGGCTGCTCCACACCCCCACCGGAGGAACCCGGCGCCCTTAGCTGTGGGGAGTAAGAAGTGGCTGTTGGCTGACAGGGCCTGTCCCCCAGGAGCTGGAACAGCAGCTGCCGCCTCCCCCTTGGCTCCAGGCTGTGGGAAATGCTCATTGCCTGGCTGCATGGGCGGCTGCTGCTCCGTGCTCTGGAGAGCGTCTGTATTGCTCTGCCAACCCCCCGTCTTCACTGAGCCAGGCTGGTAAGGTCCCAAGTGCCCCCTCCGGCCTGGCAGCTGAGAGTCTGTGCAGACATCGGCCCCCCTGCCAGCCCCACAGGCAGCAGCAGCGCCAGCCCCCCAGCACCACAGGGGCACTCAATGCACTTCCTGTGGGGAAATGGCTCCTTGGCGTCCAGCTGCTAGAGTGAGAGCCAGGAGAGAGCAGTGTCTGGCTCACCGTGGGGGAGAGAAGAGACCTGGTGAGTGCGGATCTCCCTCAGCCTCCCCCGCAAGGCTGGTCAGTTGTATTGTCACTGTGATAGTCAGTGCTTCCCTTCAGGGCCGGCCCTAGAGGGATCCGGGGCATGGGACAAATCCCCCATTTCCTCCCCAGGCCCTGCCCCCCACTCCAACCCTTCCCCCAAGCCCCCACCCCTATCCCATCTCTTCCCACCCTGCACCTTCCTGCCCCATTCCTCTCCCTCCCCCACCTCTTACTGTCCCTTCTCCTCCCCCTCCCTGCCCAGCGCCTCCCTCACCCCACTGAACAGCTGATCACTCGCAGGTGGGAGGGGCTGAAGGGGAAGAGGAGAAGCTTGTCAGCAAGGCCTGTAGTGGGGGGCGGGAGCTGGTTGCCAGTGGGCGCTGAGCACCTATTTTTGCTCTGTTGGTTCTGCAGCCCCGTAGCTCCCATGGAGTCGCTGACTTGGCTCCTTTCACACTCTAGAGAGAGGAGCAGAACCAGGGCTATGGCTGATCTATGGGGCACCAGGTGAGTGGCAGAGGCTTCAGGTGCTGAGAGCTTGCCTGACCCCTCAGGGACACAGTGTGAGGGGGTGTCCCAGGCATCTCTATGAAAGGAGCAGAACAGGATTTACTTGGGGTGGGGAGAGATTTCAACTCCAACACCTTAACCACTCGGCCATCACAGCTGTGAGCACAAAACTACCCCAATGCCAGAGAAACTGGTAAAGAATCCCAATGCCCAGGCGTGAAGTCATCTGAACTACAGAATTCCCACTGCAAACCTGGCTCCCAAAGCACAGGGGGGGATTGGGGGTTTGTTCTCTTTGCTTAGCCATGTGCAGTCGCACAGAGAGCGCGTTTAACAGTCTCCCCTCCCACAGAGCGGGAAGGGGAAATGATTCTCAACTTGAAGCCTGATGTAGGGTGACCAGACATCCTGATTTTATCGGGACTGTCCCAATATTTGCTCTCCCCCCGACACACACTCTTACCACTGGCCCCCACTCCCCTCCCAGGGCTGGAGATAGAACCCAGGAATTCTGACCACCAACCCCCCTCCCCTGCTCTGACCACTAGACCCCACACTCCCCTTTTAGATTTTAGGCTCGCTGCCTCTTCTATCCATGCACCCCACCTGTCTATCCCTTTGCCGCCCCTGGGCAGGGAGCAGGCTGGCCGGGTGTCTTTGTGGCCATCTGCTGGCCATGGTCCTCTCCTCCTCTTGCCCTGCCCTCAGTTGCTCTGTAGCTTTTAAGCCTTCCCTTGCAGCTGTCAGCACCAGCCGCCTCTGCTCTAGGTGCGCTGAGCAGGAAAGGTGTGTTGGGCTCCAGCCTGTGACTCTTCCTCCATCCTGCCTAGCCCTGGCTATCAAGACTGGCCCTGGCACTCAGGGCCGGCTCCAGACCCCAGTGCACCAAACGCGCACTTGGGGCGGCCTTTTGCCGGCAGGCGGCTCCGGCGGACCTTCCGCAGTCATGCCTGCGGGAGGTCCACCGGAGCCGCAGGACAGGTGGACCTGCCGCAGGCATGACTGCGGATGCTCCACCGGAGCCGCGGAACCAGCGGAACCTCCGCAGGCACGTCCTGCTTGGGGCAGCAGGATTGCTAAAGCCGCCCCTGCTGGCACTCCTTCCTTCAAGTGCCATGTGGACAAGAGGTAACATGTGACTGCAAGCAAAATGGCCAAACTTGTGGGCATCAGGTGAAGCTGTGAGAATCCCAAGCATCTGGTCAAACCACAAGACTGCAGGCATCAGCAACCAGGATAACAAGTTTTAGAGCCTCAACCCATTGTAGCCATCACAACCTGGCCCTCGTGGGCAAGTCACCCAGCAGGAGGGGAAAGATTTGCTCTTGTACAGTTGGAGACAGGGAAGTTGAGCCCTGTGAACTCCAGAGCTTTAGTACAATCCAACACAAGGTCCCACTGAGATTTGAACTCAGACTGCAGAATTCAGAGTCCTGAGTGCTGCCTGTTACACCATGGGACCAACTCATGTTGCTGTGTCTGTGCATCAGTGACCCTCACGGGGCCGGCTCAAGTAAGGGACTGTTGGCCCCTTACTAAAACTTAGTGGGGTTTTTGGTTGGCTAGTTCCCAGTCCCAGTAGAAGGAGGAAGGGCCAATGGGAAATCAGGACCCTGAGACTGACAGTCCCCAGGGGCAATGGGGAGAGGCCAAAGCTCCAAGTTAGCTGGACTGACAGGCCAGGCAGTGTAATGAGGGAGTCACCAGGCCAGGGGGTCCCATCCTCCCTGGGAGCTGGAACTGCCTGAGTCAGAGTGGGGCGGAGCTAAGGAGAGAGCAGGAGCCCGAGAAGAGCCGGGGAGCAGAGCTGCGCAGGTGTAGTGCCAGAAACTGCTTCCTGTAGGACTTTGCTACCTGTAGCAGTTACTGATACCTGAGGTTGTTCTTATTTGCTGACTTGTCCTAATTGGTTAAAACTTGAGAGTGGTGGGGGATGGAAGCATAAAGGCTTCATCCTCCAAACGACCCTGCCTGGTGTCCATCTGTATCTATTACCTCTTAACACCGGATTGTAAAAAATAGAGTGAGGTCATTTAAACATCATTTATTTTGCAGCTTCATTTACTGTGCTAACAATGTAGCATCCTGACACTGATACTTTTGCCCATGTGACCTGTGGGTTGGATTCATTTTAGTGGGACACGGGACATGTGGCGGATAATTTAAACTCTTAATTTCCTTATGGTTTCCCTGCAATATACTTTTCTGCTGGTGCAATTTCTGACCATTGCACGTCTATTATATTTATTACAATAGCACAAGTAAGTCACACAAGTGACATAGTCTAGGGGCTTGACTACACTTGCAAGTTAGAGCCCATTAAAGCAGCCCCGGGTGCCCTAACTCCTGAGGTGTCCACACTGGCAAGGCACATGGAGCACCTGGGCTCTGCAGCTGGAGCGCTCTGGGTAATCCACCTCCATGAGAAGTATAAAGCTCGCTGAGCCCTGCTGAAACGCCCGGGCATCAGTGTGGACGACGTGTTGCATCACTGCACTATGTTTGGCATCAGGAAATGTCCCATAATCCCCTGAAGTCAAGTGCCCACTCTGGTCATTGTTTTGAAATCGGCTGCAGGCATGCGGATATCCCCTTTCAAAGCTCCGTTTCTGACAGCTGGCTGCTTATCTGCTCTGGGACAAAGCAAACATTAGTGTGGAATGCTTATTTCCTGGCTAAGGCGGCGGCCTGCCAGGGAGCTCCCCGGCACCTCTGGCTGCCTGGGCTGAAGGCAAGAGGCAGGCCTGGGGGTGGTGAGGGCCTCTTGTCCCGTAATGAGGCCGCAGTGCTTCCTGGTTCCCCTTTTCCCACCCACACCGGCAGGCGGCTGCTGCGGGAGAACACGAGGGAGGCTCTCGGGATGCCAGGCAGTGCTGTGTGGCTGTCAGGGGAAAGACCCTTCTTCTCTAAAGATGGCTGGCAGAAAGGTGGTGCTCAGCTCTGTAAGCGACCTCCCCAGTAGCCTCGCTGCCAGGGGATGCAGACATTTCTGTAAGGTGCAGAAAGAGGTTATTTGGCTTCCAAGTTAATATGAGAAATATGCATTTAGGAGATTGAATTTCCATTTTTCCACAGGGCCCCAGTGGCCTAATGGACAAGGCAATGGCTTTCTAAGTCAGAGATTGTGGGTTCAAGTCCCATCTGGGGTGAAAAACTGCCTCTGTATTGCAAGGAAACCTTAGCCTTATTTTCACCAAGAAAGCTGGGAGATGTTTGAACGCAAAATATTGGATCTTGGGGGAAATGCCCCAGAAATGGGCATCTTGACAAATGCTTTCTAAACCCCTCAGTAGCAAACAGTTAATGCTAGTGTTTGTCTGAGACTAGAGGGAAGGGGAGTGTTTACTCCAACACCTCAGTGAGTGAAACAGACGGAAAGAGCAAGGCCGTCCTGAAAGAGAATGGATCTGTCTGGAGACAAAGCAGCCCCTGAGAATGAGCAACAGTGTGAAAAGAAGAGGTTGAAATGTGTGTTAGATGTTAGTTAGTGTTAGAGGGTTTATCCCTTCACCCTCCCATTAGCGGGTCCTTCTTGCATACACACAGAGCAGCAATACGCAAAGTCCCAAGGTGCAAACAATTAGATGTTTATTGGGTTGAACTTCCAGCAAGCAACGATTCCAGTTTCCTTCCTCGGTGTCCCCATCCCAGCTCTGACGCCACAGAGCCTTGCCTGTGTCCCTGTTCCCATTCTCCCCCTTAGCAAGACATAGGACACGTGGTGACACATTTTCTGATCGGGCCAGGCATCAAGGTGGAAGGTGTTGATATTCCATTTGTCCCACTGCCCTGTGCGTAGTACAGGGCCCTGCACCTTCTCTCGTAGGAGCCTGCCACACCTGTTCCAATTAGTGTTCCAGACTTCCCACTATAGTGGGCCTGGGAAGGTTGGGTCCAGGTTGTCTAGTACAGGGGGGAGGGGCTTACTCCATTACTTCTAGGTTATTTCCATAGGCAACGTCACACAAGTATACTTAGCAACAGGGGCGGCTCTACAAATTTGGCCGCCCCAAGCAATCATGCCCGGGAGGCGCCCCCGAGCCGTGGGAGCAGCGGACCTGCCGCGGGCATGACTGCGGAGGGTCCGCTGGTCGCGCGGCTCAGCTGGACCTCCCGCAGCTGCGGACGGTTCGCTGGTCCGGCGGCTCCGGTTGAGCTGCAGCTGTCATGCCTGCGGGAGGTCCAGCCGAGCGGCGGGACCAGCGAACCGTCCGCAGTCATGCCTGCGGCAGGTCCGGTCGTCCCGGGGCTCCGGTGGACCTCCCGCAGGCATGACTGCGGCAGGTCCACCGGCCCAGCCTGCCGCCCCCCTGGGAAAGGGCCGCCCCAAGCGGGTGCTTGCCCCGCTGGGCTCTAGAGCCGCCCCTGCTTAGCAATACACCAGCCGCTGTAACAATCCACAGCTACACCGAGAGACCTGAGCACTGCAGCATGGTCCAGCATCCCGGCCACCACTGAAACACCTCCTCTCCTCCTTTGACGGGGTCAAGCCCTTAACATGCCCAGTTGCAATACGCTGCCGCTGCAGGTTTTCGTGCTTTTGTCCATATCATAAGTCCATTGAATGTCCACAGAGAAATGGGTTATTGTCCAAACCAACTTAACCTCATGGTGTGGAATCAGGCTGTATGCGCTGGTTCGATTATTCACAGCAGTAAGATTCACAGGTCTATCTGTGCGCCAAAGCCCAGAGATCAGTGTGTAGTGTGGAATTTGGTTAGGGGCTGGGGTAATTGTGCCCCCAGTAATATGTACATTTCCAGCAAAACACCTCATACACAGTACACCCAATTGTCCACCCCTTGAAATGGGCCATTGGGTGTGCTCCTCCACGGCCATCAGGGAGGGGCACATTCAAACATCTTCTCTGGATTTACACCATTTTACACACCCCTGCATTGATTCCCAGCGAGCAAATCCCCTTCTCATTATTCCCATAGGGCTTGTGGGGCCCACCTTAGCTGCCCATTCACTTCCAGATACCATGGTAGCTATTACACAGGTGCTGGCCTCCTAGTCGAGCATTTTGAATGTCCACACACATCTTCCCCCAGGTCAGCCTTTTGAAGCTATCCCCACTCATGTCATGAGGTTTTTCTGTTCATTGAAACACAACAATGCTAACAACAAGACAAACACCACAGACAAACAATACAAAACATAGATTCATGGTATTATGGTTTAGTCTTTTGCTGGCACCAGCTTGCTCGTAGAGTGTCTGAAAAACAAAAGAAACAATTTCCACACACACACACCCCCGTGGGGACAGATTAGTGCTTAATAATAATAATACCACTTCCTTTTACAAATTTCCTTGCTAATTGCAGGAAAAACAGAAGAATTCCCTCCAGGCTGTCCTTATTTTGTTCTATAGTCAGATAGTGAATTACTCCCCTCACTGGTCATTTATGAAATTCATGAAGTGGTGTGCCTCAGTTTCCCCTCTTGTACAACAGACCCAGTTTGCAATAGTTTCTCTGCTGCACCAAGCTTTAAGTTTATCCTCAGGTAATAGCTGAGAGACAGCTTTAGATTTAGCTTTAGCACTGTACATACACACACACACTCCTTAGGGTTAACTGTCCCCCTTATTTTCAGACTTGACTTGTTTTTTCATCTCCCTTTCCTGGAGGGCCACAATCTGAGTCTTCCAGTAGCTTGTTTGCTGACCAGATGTATTTATTATTTGCAGCTCCTTTGTGCTGCCACTGATGGGCAGTTCTCTCCTTCCCCCATCAGCTAGGTCATTTGCATTCACACCGGCTTTCGGGCTTGGCTTTTGGATCCAAAGCCATCAGCAGCTCAGAGACTGTCTTAAAAGGGACACAATCAACTTCCACCCGAGTTCTGATTACTTTCCACTTTCATCTTCTGCTTCAAAACACACAGATCTGAAAAAGAAACCACAACCTATTGTGGCTCCCTTTGGAGCCCTAATAGGGTTTGAGCTAAGTACCATGTTTTGTTTGCATTTCTTTTACCCTTTCTCCAATATACACTGCACACGTCCTGGGAAAAAGCACATTCCTTCCATAGTTTAACCTTCATGACATTATATTACAAACCATAAGTCTCAGTTTAGGTTTTTAAAACCTTACACAATTACACAAAACATTTTGTTTTGTCTAACAGCCCTTGCACTGCAATAATTTTTTTTTACACAACTGTACCCCGATTACACGTCCATCTTGTACAACCAGAGCCAGCCAGGGGCAGGCAAGTTAAGTGCCAATAGAAACCCCGGACATTCCTTTAGTGATTTTGCTTACATTACCCAGGAGTCAGATCATTTTGATGAGATTATCTCCCCGCCTGCTGCCTGCAGCCGTCCCCTATAGACCATTTCTGTGGGCAAAGGGCCCATTTCCCCTCAGAATGGCTGTAAAGGCTTCTCGGGACAAAACATAGTGATGGTAGCAGCCACTTTACCTGACCCTCTTGTATAATTTAATTACTAAGCTTCCATCCAACGTGAGTGCACAGAGCTGCACATACAGTTACCTTTATATAACTGGGTTTTATTATTAAACCAAAAACTGCCCTTCTTGTAACACCACAACTGTTGCCTTTTCCTATTTCCACAACTCACAAATGTTTCCTTTCCTCCAAACTCTGTATTATTAATTTTTGCAAAACCCTGGGCGGCTGCACTGCCGTGCTGGGGTGACTCTGCAGGGGGAGAAGCTGCTGTGGAGCAATGTAGAGCAGGTGCAGGAAGGAGCCGGGGTCACTGTTCACATTGTGAACTGCACAATTTTCCAAATTTGGGAATGTCCGAGAACAATTCTAAGGGGAAGGTGAATGCAGAGCAGTGACACTGGAGGTGCCCAGACCTCCAACGGGGGTGGTGTGGAAATTAATAATGTGAAGATCATTTGCAAAATTAGTCGTCACTGACAAGATTTGTCTCTTCTTATTTCCGGTTGCGGTGTTATTTAGCGGAATCAGGACATATTTTTACTATGTTAATTAAACACATACTTTTATTTAACTGAGCCAAAAACTTAGTGTCACTTATTTTTTCTCTGTCCTAACAAGAATTAAATTAATGTTGTGACTTTCTGGAAAGTGCAGCGAGATTAAATGTGGGGAATTCAGTCCCTGTGTTTGTGAGCTGATGTTTTCCTCTCACAGGTCAGTGCCTGCATTGAAATACCAAGAGGGATCTAGGGGCTGGTGTATGCTGGGCACAGGGGTGTTTGCAGAAGGGGCGGGGCCTCAGGTGGAAGGGGCGGGGCAGGGCGTTAGTCTCCCCCAGCTGGCGGTTCACGCCCTGCCCATGGTGTTGCAATGACAGAGGCTGCCCAGTCTGCACTTGTAGTGAGGTTCCCCCACTACGTGGCCGCGCAGAGGTTGCAGGAGACGGGCAGGTGACAGCAGGGGAAGTGGCGACACAGGAGCTCTCAGCAGCAGGGTGAAGGACAATGCCGTGGAGCAGCAGCGACGCAGAGTGAACAGGGCAAACCGAGAGCCAGTTGAAGGAGTGGCAGCAGCAGAAGCTGAGAGTTTGCTTGATGCCTTCGCCCGCTGCTGTTTTCTGCTGGTCACTGGGTGACAGTTCCTGCCTGTGGCAGCTGGGGGCTGCGGGGTCCCCTCGCTGCCTGTGGCGGCCAGGATCCGGGGGGGTCCCCTCGCTGCCCATGGCACCCAGGGTCCATGGGGTCCTCTCGCTGCCCATGGCGGCCGGGAGCTGGGGGGTCCCCTCGCTGCCCGTGGCACTCGTGGTCCATGGGGTCCCCTTGCTGCCCATGGCACCCGGGGTCCATGGGGTCCCCTCGCTGCCCGTGGCGGCCGGGAGCTGGGGGGTCCCCTCGCTGCCCGTGGCGGCCGGGGGCCCTGGGGTCCCCTCTCTGCCCGTGGCAGCCAGGGTCCATGGGGTCCCCTCGCTGCCCGTGGCGGCCGGGGGCCATGGGGTCCCCTCGCCGCCCATGGCAGCTGGGAGCTGTGGGGTCCCCTCGCTGCCTGTGGTGGCCGGGGGCCATGGGGTCCCCTCGCTGCCCGTGGCGGCCGGGGGCTGTGGGGTCCCCTCACTGCCTATGGCGCCCGGGGTCCATGGGGTCCCCTTGCTTCCCGTGGTGGCTGGGGGCCATGGGGTCCCCTCGCTGCCCATGGTGGCCATGGTCCGTGGGGTCCCGATGGCAACTGGGGGCTCTGGCATCCACCTGCAGTGGCTGGGAGCTATGGGGCCATCTGCAATGGCATTTGGCTGAGGCTTCTCCTCACCCCCCATGGTGACTGCGCACTCCAGGCTCTGCCTGCGGTGTCTGAGAGCTGGGGGCTCCCTCGCTTGCCTGTGGCAGCTGGGAGCTCCAAGGTCTTCCGTGCTGCAGGGTCTATTAGCAATGACGTGGGGCTGCAGGGTCCTCACGCCATCAATGCCTGCTGGGAAATCCTGGGTCCGCTCACAGCGGCTGGGAGCTCTGGGGTCTACTTGTAGGAGCTGGGAGCTGCAGGGTCCATATACAGTGGTGTGGGGCTGTGGGGGCTCCCCCACCACCCATGGCTGCAGAGGTAGTATATATATTGTGTGAATGGTGCTCACATAACACAGAGAAAGTTGCCTATGCAGCTCACAATAGTAAATAGGGGCAGACCAGAAGAGATCTTCTTTCCAAGTGGGAATTGTGCAGGGAGGAACAACAGACCTAGTGCAGCTGTGTTGCCACTGCCTACTAGCACTGAAATGGTTCACAATGCCTTGGGTCAAGTGGCACCAGTTCTAAAAGTAAGGGTGATTTAGTGCTGTGGTTCTCAAACAGGGGTATCCAATGGTCTTCCAGGGGGTACAGCAACTCATCTAGATATTTGCCTAGTTTTACAACAGGCTACATAGAAAGCACTAGCAAATTTGTAACAAATTAAAATTCATATGTTGATCTGTTTATACTGTTCTCTATATACACTGAAATGTAAGTACAATACTTATATTCAAGGGATTTATTTTTATAAATATTGCATCTGATTTTGTAAGCAAGTAGTTTTTAAGTGAGGTAAAAAATGGGGGTATGCAAGAGAAATCAGACTCCTGAAAGGGGTACAGGTGTCTCTAAAGGTTGAGAGCCACTGATTTAGTGCAGGTACCACCGGTAACATAGAACCCTGCAAAAACTTCTAGTGCAGATGAATTTGAGAGCAAGCCAGAGAGAAACAGCTGCGGAGCATGCTAGATAAGGCTGACTCGTCCGGATTGTCTGTACCTGACAAGCTGTCATGTGCTACAGAGGAGCCTGTGAGAGGTATGGCAAAGCAAGAGGGTTTGATTAGTTGCTAGCAGCTCCACATGCTAATCAGGAGGTGTGTTTCTGTAAATAGCGACATAAACATCTTCTAATGGCCAGTGTGCTAAAGCTGTCTCAATTGTGCTTTAATGAAATGGGGACCTGGTTTTAGATTTTTGTTCTTTAATTCGCTGGGGGTGAAACCCATTGTATGAAAACATTCACCGTGGGAAGAAAGCTTGTGCATATTAGCCTGGATGTGTAGCCGAGGACAGTTTTGTTAAGACTGTACTTTCAGGGATTATTTCTATAGTTTGTAACTAGAGAAGTGTGGTTGAAAGCGTATGATCTCGCTAACCACAAGGATGAGTTAAAGTAATCTTTTCTGAGCATGAAGTGAGTGGATAGTATTGCTTTAATGTATCTGCTGTCTGCTAGTGATGAGTGTTCTTGTGTTCCTTTTGGGAAGCTGAGAGGAAAAGAGCACAGACTGAGTGGTTAGTCCTTATAAAACAAGTTTAAAAATAAATGTTTTGGCTTTTTTTGTATTATCTGAACTTGTTTAAAGCTTTTCTTCAGTTCTCTTTAAAAAAAGTAAAGGTAGTGTGAAAATGGTGTTTTAGAAGTTTCTAGTTCAGTACTTACTGAAAGAGTTTAAAGATTTCTTTATGCTGCTCTCTCTTTTTTTTCTTGTAATCTATTTCAGTATTTAGGTAGGGTCCTGTGTCTGCACGTTCTTTTCCTTTTCCATTTGCCTCTCCACTTCTCTCTTCTTCCTGTCCCATTTTTGGGAAGCCCCTATTTTACTTCTCCTGCTCTGGCAGGGGGTACACAGTTTGCTCTTGGCCCCAAGCACATCAGACAATCCACACAGGATCTGAGAGTAGCTGTCTCCTGGCTGTATAGTGTGTAGAGGGTTCTAAAGCTGTCTCAGGGTATGTCTACACTATGGGATTATTCTGATTTTACAGAAACCGGTTTTTGGAAACATATTATATAAAGTCAAGTGCACGCGGCCACACTAAGCACATTAATTCAGCGGTGTGCATCCATGTACCGAGGTTAGCATCAATTTCTGGAGCATTGCACTGTGGGTAGCTATCCCATAGTTCCCACAGTCTCCCCCACCCATTGCAATTCTGGGTTGAGATACCAGTGCATGATGGGGCAAAAACAGCATCGCGGGTGATTCTGAGTAAATGTCATCAGTCAATCCTCCCTCTGTGAAATCAATGGCAGACAATCATTTTGCGCCCTTTTCCCTGGATTGCCTGAGCAGACACCATAGCACGGCAATCATGGAACCCGTTCAGCCTTTTGTCACCGTCACTGTATGTCTACTGGATGGTGCTGACAGACGCGATACTGTAACACTACACAGCAGCATTCCCTTGCTTTTTGCAAGTTAACAAGGATGGTTACCAGCCATACTGTACCATCTGCTGCTTTGCAAGTTTACAATGATAGTTACCAGTTATACTGTACTGTCTGCTGCTGTCCTGGATGCTCCTGGCTGGCCTAGGTGAGGTTGGCCAGGGGTATATGGACAAAAATGGGAATGACTCCCCAGGTCATTCTCTTCTTTAAGTTTTGTCTGAAGGGAGAGTCAGTCCTGCCTAGACTATCAGGCAAGCCTCCTAAAGAACCAGAGAGACAAACGGTCGTTCCAGCTCAGAGCCCCAGACATCCTGCAGAAATGATGGGCTGCATGCCATTCTAGGGGGTGCCCTGCAACAACCCCATCCATTGCTTCCCTCCTCCCCCACCCCTCCTGGGCTACCGTGGCAGTTATCCCCCCATTTGTGTGATGAAGTAATAAAGAATGCATGAATTTGAAACAACACTGACTTTATTGCCTCTGCAAGTAGAGTTCAAAGTGGGGAGGGGAGAGAAGCCTCCAGCTGCTATGATATTCCAGGCAGGACTGAATCTCCATTAGACAAAGCTTAAAGAAGAGAATTACCTGAGAATCATTCCCATTTTTGCCCAGGCACCCCCAACTGACCTCACCAAGACCTGCCAGGAGCACTCATGGGACAACGATGAGGGATATCAGTCCTACCATACCATCTAGAGAAGGGGAGGGGACACTGCTGTGTAGTGCTGCAGCACCACATCTGCCAGCACCATCCAGTAGACATACAGCGACATTGGAAAAAAAGGCAAGAAATGATTTTTTTCCCTTTGCTTTCATGGGGAGGGAGGGGGACAACATATACCCTGAACCACCTGCGACAATATTTTTGACCCTTTAGGCTTTGGGAACTCAGCCAATAATTCAAATTGTTTTCGGAGAGTGCAGGAACTGTGGGATAGCTACAGACGTCAGTTGCCCCTCCCTCCATGAGCGTCCATTTCATTCTTTGGCTTTCTGGTACGCTTGTCTCAGCTCTCAGCTCTTAAGTTTCAGCACTGTGTCGAGTCCCTGTTGTGGCCTCTGTCTATCATGGCCTTGGAGATTTTTTCAAATGCTTTGGCATTTTGTCTTTTGGAACGGAGTTCTGATAGAACAGATTCATCTCCCCATACAGAGATCAGCTTCAGTATCTCCCGTACGGTCCATGCTGGAGCTCTTTTTGGATTCTGGGACTGCATGGTCACCTGTGCTGATCGGCGCGCCATGCTGGGCAAACAGGAAATGAAATTCAAAAGTTCACGAGGCTTTTCCTGTCAACCTGGCCAGTGCATCCGAGTTCAGATTGCTGTCCAGAGTGGTCACAATGGTGCACTGTGGGATAGCACCCGGAGGCCAATACCATTGAATTGTGGCCACACTAACCCTAATCCGAAATAGCAATACCGATTTCAGTGCTACTCCCCTCGTCGGGGAGGAGTACAGATACCGGTATTAAGAGCCCTTTAGATCGATCTAAAGGGTTTCATTGTGTGGACGGGTGCAGGGTTAATGCGATTTAATGCTGCTAAATTTGATATAAAATCGTAGTATTGACCAGGCCAGAGAGAGCAGCAGGTTTCCCCTATTGTTTCCTGCTCTTGTTTTCTTGATTAGTTTCTCCTCTACACCAACTTGGTTGGCTTCTTTCTCAGCCTGGCTAGCTCAGTTGGTAGCACATCAGACTTTTAATCTGAGGGTCCAGAGTTCAAGTCTCTGGTCAGGTGATAAACTACTCCCCAAGATCTTAAACTGTCTTTCTCATGTCCTCTTTGTTACTTTTTCTCTTCAGGATTTTCCCTTTCCTCAGAAGGGCCTTTTTGTGTGTGGGTTTGAAGGGGCAACTTCCTGACAGCCCCTCTGTCCTTGCAGCCTGGAGGAATAAAGGTCTCTGGGCATAGAGCATGTTCCTCCCCTGTGCGCGCGCGCACGCACACACACACACAAACACACGCACGCACGCACGCACACACACACACACACACCTGAAAATCCCTAAGGAATTAGAATCACCTGCTGCCTTCCCCTTTCCTGTTGGATCCCCAACAAGGATGCTCTTCAGCCTAAACCCATGTCCCCTCTTTTCCCAGTGCCCCTCAATCCCAGCCCTCAGTCCCTCCTATGCTCACTGCTCCTCACTCCCAACCAGAGCCTGCTCCTCTTCACCCTTCTCCTCTGTCCCAATCCACAGCCCCCTCCTATTCCCAGTGCCCCTCAATCCCCATCCACAGGCCCCCTTCTCCTCACGCTGCTCCTCAATCCCAACCCACAGCTCCCTCCTTCCCTCCAGCAGCAGGTGCTTCAGACCCCCTCAGGAAGATTTTCTTGCAAGGTTTCGTGTAGGAGTCTGCATGTGGATTTTACAATATGTTGGAAATCTGTTGGGTTGCTTGCCGAAATGATCACTTGTGGCTGGTGTTGGATTCCCAGTCTCCATGTTACAGGTGCATGAGAAATAAAGGGTTGTTATCCTTGTTGTGTGAATCGAGGGCAGCACAACTGTGCTTGGCAGACCCCGATTGAGGGACTCACCCTCAATTCAATAGCACTTGCTAGGCAGGGGACAGGGGTTCCAAAGCCAAGTGGGCCAAGCTCTGGGTCTCAATACTAAAATTGAGGTGTCAGACCAACGTTAGGACAGGGTGGTTGTGAAGAGATGAGTGAGTCCCTAGACAACATAGTGAGTATGGAGCCTTCTTATTTCCCCCCTTTTCCACCCAGGATGGCAGGTGAACTCTACAGAGGCACCTCTGGGCTTGCACTGACTAAGGACAACAGCTGTGAGTGGGGTGCAGAGAGGGGATGGCTCATGTTAAAGGACTTTTGGTTGCTGGACTTACGAATCGTAGGGAGAAGGACACTGCCCAGATTATTTGGGGGGGGGGGGGTCTTTCCCTCATGGTTTACGTTTATGTGTTGGGGCTGCTGACATGACTTCTGCTAACCCTGGGCTTACATTGCAGTGTAGACATACCCTGAGAGGGCATCTATACTGTGATAAAATCCCTGTGGTCCGGCTGGCCTGGATGAGCTGATTTGGGATCCTGGAGCTCATACTGGAGCCCAGGCTTGGAGACCCTCACCCCTCATGGGGTCTCGGAGGCTGGGCTGAAGCCCAATTCTCTACACTGTAATTTTATAACCCTGCAGCACACGCCCCACAAGCCTGAATCAACTCACCCAGGGCTTGAGAATAGTGACGTGGGTGTGTTAATGGCAGTGTAGACATAATGCTAGGCTATGTCCACACTACAATGAAACACCCATGGCTGCCCCGTGCCAGTGCAGGCTCCCAGGCTAGGGCTGTGGGGTGGTAAATTTGCACTGTAGACATCTCAGATCAAGCTCAATACTGGGCTCTGGGACCCCACGAGGTTGGGAGGGAGTTTAGCAAGCAAAAAAGGTAAAATGTCAGTGGAGTATTACCCTGGACTCAATGGCAGTTCTCCATTGGTCTGTCTGCTTTGGGGCAGGGACAATAACACGTCCTGCTGCATTCGTTATTTCAAAGGGCGGTTTAGGATTTTCTTTCTCACACACGGTGCACGAAGCAGGACTCAATCCTTGGTGTAAACTAAATGAGCTGCTCACAGATTCTGGCAGCTACAATGAGCATTTGCTGTGAGAGCCCAGACCTGCCCCTGTCCCAGAGGGAGGGGGGTCATCTGTGAGAAGCTGGACCACTGATCTATCAGCTCTTAGCTCCCAAACTTTCAGTAATTCTGTTATCAGTGCCTGTGAGTATAATCTAAACAGCCATACTGGGCTGGACCAAAGGCCCATCTAGCTCTGTGTTTTGTCCTCTGACAGTAGCCAATACCAGGTGCCCCACAAGTTACACAACAAGTCACCAGTGGGAGTTGAACCCAGGATTTCCTGTTTACAAGGCAGGCACTTTAGGCAGCTAAGCCATGGTGCCTACCTATGGCTAAACTACCGTGTCTGCCCACACCTGACTCCCTGCCATCCCCACTGGGGACTGACAAACTTTGCTTGTGTTTGGATTCTGCAAAGCAGAGGAGCAGGTGAGGTTTTCCTTGCAAGCTGTGTGTGTGTGTGTGTGTGTGTGTGTGTGTGAATCTTTGGCCAGGTCTGCACTACAAAGTTATTTCAGCATCATTATATTGCTCAGGTGTGTGAAAAACACACAACAGTCCCTCGGTCGGCAGCTTGTGGCTGGTGCACACACTGCAATGCCACGTCTGGGGACAAAACTTCCCTCTTTTGGTGACAAAATAAAACCACCTTGACAAGAGATCTAGAGCTTTTTGCAGCAAACTCAAAGTGACAAATTGTCAGTCTAAATGCTGCTGGTCATTATATCACCATAACTGGCCTCCACCAGTATCCCACCATGCCTGCCGTGAAATCACCTGCCCTGCATTCCTGTTACAGAGGTTGGGTCGCTCCCCTTTCATAGCTCCAGAAAGTTCTGACAGCTGAGCTGCTATTTACACTGGAATTAGGTTAATATAACTGCATTGTCAGCCTAAGTAATGTAATTACTCCAACCTAATTTTGTAGTGTAGACCTGTCCAAAGAATCACACACACACCTTGGGACCAAAACTTCACCTACTCCTCTGCTTTACAGAATCCAAACATGAGCAAAGCTTGTCAGGGCCCAGTGGGGATTGGCAGAGATTCAGGTGTGGGCAGACACAATGGCTTAAATAACCACAGGTGTCATAGTTTAGCTGATTAAAGCACCTGTCCTGTAAACAAAAGATTCTGGGTTCAACTCCCAGTGGTACCTTGAGGAGTGGCTTTTGGGGCACCTGGTATTGGCTACTGTCAGAAGACAAGATTCAGAGCTAGATGGACCTGTGGCTTAAATTACACTCACAGGCACTGATAATAGAGTTACTGAAAGTTTGGGTGTTAAGAGCTGATAGGTCAGTGGTCCAGTTCCCTCAATGTGGTTTTACCATTTCCACTTGCTAAACTCCCTCCCAACCTCTATAAAATTACAGTGCAGACATATGGGCTTGAGCCCAATCTCTGAGGCTCCATGAGGGTTTCTGAACCCAGGCTTCAGTGTGAACACAAATATTTGCACCACAGTTTTTAGCCCCTCAGCTTTAGCTCCAGGAGCCCAAGTCAGATGACCCAGGCCAGCCCTGCTGCCATCTTTATCCCAGGAGAGATGGACTCTAAGGGTACGTCTCCATTGCAGTGTCAGCCCAGGTGTGGCACGCTGTGCTCAAAGCAGCACCCTGCAAGCCCCATATTCACCACTCTCATATAATGATGAGATGGTTTGTACAAAGTCTGCCTGGTGAGGTGTCATTTCAAAAGTCTTGATCTGTTGAACATTAATATCTTGTTGGATTGTGTGTGCTCGCATTGGTTGGGAAGTTTTGAAGTTTTGCTCTGTGTGTGTTACTGAAATATGAGGTTTCAAAATGCCCCCCACCAGCCTTTCAGGTGCGACAAGGGAGGAGCCAGACTCGCTGCTGGCCCATTGACGGGATCCACACTCCCAAGGACTATCCCAGGAACCGTGTACAATGCAGCCGTCTCCGAGATAGCACAGTGACAATGGACACTGCTTGACTCACATGGTAGCAAAGGAGCTTCCTAGCAAGTTGGAAGAAACTATGAAAGGGAGGAAGAGACATCATGACTTGGCCTCTCTCCCCCACACCTCAATACCTGTAAACACATCTGGAGGACAAACACTGAACTGAGATGAATCAGAAGAGAATAATAATATAGATTCAAATCAACGTCCCCAAACAGACTAGTATGGGTGTTTCAGCAGAAAATTTTCAGTCTGGGGAATTTTGTTTTCTCAGTCAGACCTTGCCAAGGGAAGCAGGGAGAAAATGTTTGAGTTGCCTCCTTCAGAACAGCTTGGTCTAGACACTAGCTCTGGTTCACTGCTCTGGGCTTGCTCGGGTTGAGGATATTTTAATAATTTGGGGAGGTGCCAGGGTGGTTGAGGGAGATGAGGAGGATGTTCCCTTTTGAGATAAAAACTAAGAAATACAGAACTAGAGAATTTTTTTTTTTTTTTAGAAATCTGGGATTTAGACATTTTATTTAAAGTAAGGGCGTTCTGAGTTTCTGTTTGCAAGAAGTACCATTGTTTGATCTGTCATTGTACCAAATGGGGAGATGGTTGTCTATAAAGGATGGGTGAAGACTAAATGCATCCGATGAGGATGGGATTTGAACCCACGCATGCAGAGCACAATGGATTAGCAGTCCATCACCTTAACCACTCGGCCATCTCATCAGAACTGTAAAGAAAAGGACAGGAGGAGAAATCTAAGGCCGGCAGAGACAGGGGCAATAAGGCATTTTTAAATACTAAGCGGAAGCAGGGGCTGAATGAGCTCCCTCCTCACATCTAGTGAGGAGCTGGGGGAAAGACTTCAGGAACAGACGATGTTTGCATAGACAAACCTATTCTGCCTAGATATGCAGCATGATGGGGCCACTTTCCCAAAAATGACCAGTTTTGGCTGGTGGCAGGTTACAAATCACTTTAGGATTGAGTGGAATGAAATGTTATTATCCTTCCTGCATGAGTGAAGGGCAGCAGAACATACCTAGTCGGTCCTGATGGACGGGTAGGTGGGTGAGGAATAGCTTTTATTGGACTTCATAGAAGTGATTGAGAACGTCACCCTAAACCAGTGGTCCCCAAACATTTCACACTGTGCCCTCTTATCCAGTTGGGGGAGGGCAAAACCAGAGCTTGAGGGACTCAGCCCTGGGTGGTGGGGCTTAGACTTTTGGCTTCAGCCCCAGGCCCTAAGAAGTCTAATGCCAGCCCTGGTGACCCCATTGAAACAGGGTTATGACCCACTTTGGGGTCCTGACTCACAGTTTGAGAACCACTGCTCTATGTTGATGGGAGAGAGTTTTCCTGTGGGTGTAGTTAATCCACTTCCCCAAGAGATGGCAGCTATGTCAGTGGGAGAAGCTATATCAGTGGGTGTGCAAGCTGTGGTGTTTGCCACATTTAACAAGTTTAATCAAACCCCATTTTGAAAACCATCTGTAGCCTGGGAATGGCAAAGGACCTCGATGAAGGAGGGTCTGTCCTTTAAAGTCCTGGAGATCATGAGTCCATGCTTTTGCCATCATGGGAGTATAGCTGAGTGGTAAAGTGCTTGATTGCCGATCAAGTGGTCCTTGATTCAACCCCCAGTGTTTTCTTATAACCTTCTTTCTTTTTTTAAAAAAAAGGAAAACATTTTCATTTTCATTCTCCATTCTGTTCAGGAGCTCCACTGTACAGGGTTGCTTGATATGGATGTAAACACTCAACATTTCACTGTCCAAATGCATAAATACCTAGCAAAGCTGTCTATCAGCTGAAATCAGTTTCAGTCTTCAAAGTGTCAATTTATGTTTTCATCAATTAAACAAAGGTATCATATGAATGTACATTTGCAGATCCCTCTTCTCCAGGAGCTGTGCTGTGCAGAAGAACAAGAGTCACATCCAGCTGCAGTTCATGAGTCTGATAACCAAAGAGCTGTTGCCAGCTCAAAGAGCCTGAGGCGGAGCAACAGCAGGGTTCATTGCCCGGTGTGCGTAGCACTAATTGACACACCAGGGTGGAGAAGCAAAACCAGGTTTATTTGAGCCCAAATAAGGTGCCAGGGAGAAAAAGCATCTCAAATCCTGCACACCCGTGCGCAGGCAGGGTCCCAGCATTTATACCCCACTTGTTTGTGTAAGCCTTTTGTTTGGTTTTCCCCCTCACCCCTCCCTTCCCAACAGCAGTTACTTTAAACATTACATTTCAGCGTGTTAGAAAAGTTCTCATTCGCATGCTTATCTATGGCCTTCACAGCACAAACGCATACAGATTTTCCTCCCCCCTCTCCCCCTCCTCCCCGCCGCTTCTGCTGTTTTAAACTCCTGCATTTGCAAGCTGAGACAGCTGACAGTTACACATTTTGCTTGCTGTCTGTTAGCATCTTAGGCTGGTTAAAGTTCACAGCATGGAAGACCTCTGTTCACTCAGGCCTGTAGTCACAACTTTGGTTTACTTAGGCCTAGTGACACCAACAGAGCCAATAAATGTTCTGAGGGCTGGAGAAAAATGCCTTCTAGTGAGCTATTGAACAAGCTCAACCTGTTTAGCTTATCAAAAGAAGATTGAAAGGTGACTTCATTGAAGTGTTGAGGGGCCTTAATGGAGAGAAAAGATTGGATAGGAAAGGGCTCTTGAATCTAGCAGAGAAAGGCATAACAAGACCCAGTGGCTGGATGGTGAAAAAAGACAAATTCATATTACAAATAAGATGCAAATATTCAACAGCGAGGATGATTCACCACAGGAACAAGTTACCAAGGAAAGAGGTCGATTTGCCATCTCCTGATGTCATTTAATGAAGACTAGACGCCTTTCTGGAATGTGTTTGCCCCAAAGTAGCTCTTGTGTCATACAGGAGGCCTGTGATATGCAGGGGGTCAGATTAGATGCTCTAATGGTCTCTTCTGACCATCAAGTCGACTAATTTCTGAAAAACTGAGCGTAGCATTGGGAGCAGCGTCTGATGTTTTCCTGTCTAGCCGGCTTGCTGCCTAGAACGAACGCTCCTTGAGTGGGGTGATCCACAGGGAGTAGCTTAAACCTCCAAAGTGCCTGGGCAGGGGCAGGACATTAGCACAGCAAGGGAGGGTTGTGGCAGTGACATCACAAAGGCTTTTTGCAGGACCTCAGACTATTGGTCAAAAGTGGTGGGGAGGTGGTGACCTCACAGAGAGATGCTGACATCAGGCAGGCAGGACAGGGGTGAGGGGCCAGGAAACCTGAGAGACCCCTGTGGCTTTGCTTCAGCAAGTCTCCTTCTCCAGGTCTCTCTTTGAGGACTGAGAGAGTATTCGGGTTCATGGACGTGAGCGCCAGGAGGAACCTCTTTCGAGTTTTCTCCTTCCCTTTTCCTGATTTTACTAGAAAACAGACGTCCCAGTTTAGAAGGTAAGAGCCTCCTCAAGGTTTGAAACCTGTTCAGTCTGATCCATCTGGTGACAGTTGAATTCTAGGCATGGAAAACATGAACTTAAGGAGGCAGAATTTTATTTCGCACCTGGGATTTTGTCCCATAGAATCACTGTGGTCATTAGGGTTTATCCTTTTTGTTTCACCTTTTCCTCCATCCATCCCTTCCTCCTTTCTCTTTGTCTCTTGCTTCTTTTGTCCTTTCACCTGTTCCCCTCCCAACACCAGGAGCGGTGTGTGTGTGTGTGTGTTGCAGGGGAGTGCTCAGCAGCTCCCACTGTGGGAGGTCCACCCAAAAATGTGGGGCTGAAATAGTGCTCGGGCAGTGAACCACACCAGTGACCTGGGCCATCCTTTGGGCTCTCTGGTGAGAACCCTCAGCCTCCCATCCTCAGTCTCTACCCTGATTGGCTGAGCAGGGGGTTATTGACAGGGAGGAGACTCAGGTCCTTGTTCTCTTTTAAGACCAAGGAAATAAGTCAGAACCAGTCATACGTTAGACAAATTTTGCTGCTTCTCTTCATTAATGGTCTCTGAGCAGTTTATGATTCTCTCTAACATTGCAGTTCTCCTCAAATGCTTGCTGAATAATTACTGTGCACTGTTGTTGGTCTGGAGCTCATCCGAGAGCACTTTATTCAGGTCATTCAATGTGTGAAATTCAAGGTCTGATGGTTAGTTTGAAAATCAGGGCTCTTGGGTCCTACTCCCAACTCTGCCACTGGCTGGCTGTGTGACCTAAGACAAGTTAATTCTCCTTTCTCAGCCTTAGCTTCTCCCTCTTTCAAGTAGGGATAATGATGATCCGCTCCTGCCTGCCTCACGGTGGGTGGAGGATGGGGATCCATCGGAGAGTGTCACTAGGAGTATCAGAGGGGCTGTGTTAGTCTGGATCTGTAAAAGCAGCAAGGAGTCCTGTGGCACCTTATAGACTAACAGACGTATTGGAGCATGAGCGACTGCACATGGCTAAGCAAAGAGAATAAACCCCAAATCCCCCCCTGTGCTTTGGGAGCCAGGTTTGCGGTGGGAATCCTGTAGTTCAGATGACTTCACACCTGGGCATTGTGATTCTTTACCAGTTTCTCTGGCATTGGGGCAGTTTTGGGCTCATGGCTGTGATGGCCGAGTGGTTAAGGTGTTGGAGTTGAAATCTAATAGGGCTCCCCTGCGCAGGTTCAAATCCTGCTCACAGCGAGGCCTGTGTTTTAGCCAGTCCCTCACCCGGGCAACACCTCTGTACAACCCCCTGAGACACTCACAATTCTCTCCCCACCCCAAGTAAATCCTGTTCTGCTCCTTTTATCGAGATGCCTGGGACACCCCCTCACACTGTGTCCCTGAGGGGTCAGGCAAACTCTCAGCGCCTGAAGCCTTGCTGACAAGCTCCTGCTCTTCCCCTTCAGCGCCTCCCACTTGCCAGTGATCAGCTGTTCAGTGGGGTGCAGGAGGGGCTGGCAGGGGATGGGGAGGAGCAGGGACGGGAAGAGGTGGGGGAGGGAGAGGAATGGGGCAGGACGGGGCAGGGTGGGAAGAGATGGGACAGGGGTGGGGGCTTGGGGGAAGGGGTGGAGTGGGGGAAGGGCCTGGGGAGAAAAGGGGGGGCTTTGTCACAGACCCCTCGAGGGCCGGCTGTGAAGGGAAGCACCGACTCTCACAGTGACAATACAACTGACCAGCATTGCGGGGGAGGCTGAGGGAGATCCGCACTCACCAGGTCTCTTCTCTCCCCCACGGTGAGCCAGACACTGCTCTCTCCTGGCTCTCACTCTAGCAGCTGGATGCCAAGGAGCCATTTCCCCTCAGGAAGTGCATTGAGTGCCCCTGTGGTGCTGGGGGGCTGGCGCTGCTGCTGCCTGTGGGGCTGGCAGGGGGGCTGATGTCTGCACAGACTCTCAGCTGCCAGGCCGGAGGGGGCACTTGGGACCTTACCAGACTGGCTCAGTGAAGACGGGGGGTTGACAGAGCAATACAGACGCTCTCCAGAGCACGGAGCAGCAGCCGCCCATGCAGCCAGGCAATGAGCATTTCCCACAGCCTGGAGCCGAGGGGGAGGCGGCAGCTGCTGTTCCAGCTGCTCGGGGACAGGCCCTGTCAGCCAACAGCCACTTCTTACTCCCCACAGCTAAGGGCGCCGGGTTCCTCCGGTGGGGGTGTGGAGCAGCCGTTCGTTTTCCTGTCCTTTTTGTGTGCAACTGCTGACAAAAACATCCCAGACAGAGAAGCAACAGGCCAAAATGCTTCCATGAAGCTGCTGAAGTAGCTCAGTTAGGCAAGCGTTAGACTGAAAATGTAAAGGTCCCTGGTTCAATCCCAGGCTTTGGCAGGCCCTTTCTTTGGTCTTTGTGCAGTGGTGCCTTGTTTTCTGGGAGCACAGCAGTGCCTGCACCCAAGGTGAGTTCCTGAGCTTGGGCTCTGCAGTAGGAAAACATAGAAGGGGCTTCTGCCCCTAGTTGGCCCACCTGACCTTTAACAAGAAGAGATGGGAGCTGTCTTTCCCAACATGGCAGTAAGAGAGTGAGGCAGGAATGGTGCCAGAGGGCTGCTGGGCAGTGACAGGCAGGGATTGGGGATGGAAGCTCCTCTGCGCAGCTGAGCAAGGGCAGTACCAGGGAAGGGGCCATCTGTAAAAGTGACCCAGCAACACCTCTCCTCCTCTGGGCACCTAGAGCAGAGGCGGCTGGTGCTGACAGCTCCAAGTGAAGGCTTAAAAGCTACAGAGCAACTGAGGGCAGGGCCAGAGGAGGAGAGGACCATGCGTATGTGTGGCCACCAGACGGCCAGAAAGACACCCAGCCAGCCTGCTCCCTGGCATGACAAACCCCCACTGAAGACGTGCTTAATCCACTTGCTGATCAGGAGGAAAACCTGTCAAAATCTGTGTGCAAGAAGAACACACTTGACTTGGAAGGAGAGAGGAAAAAGAGCGAGTGAAAAAAATAACCAGCGAGAGAGAGAGAGAGAGCAAAAAGAACGTGAAAGGCAGAGAAAGAAATAAAGGGAGAGAAAAAAAATTAGAAAAAGAAGGAAAGAAAGGAACAGCATGAAAGGTAGAGGGGGAAAAAGAAAGCAAGAACATACAAGCTAGAGAAGGAAAGGAATGAAAAAGAACGAATGAACCACAAGCGCTAGCTGAAGCTGGAATGGGAGAGTCAGAGAAAGGACAGACTGACCCGTTAAGTAAGGTTGCACCCGATTCTCCATGTTGGGGGCACAGTCCTCCCATTTCCATCCTGGCCCTGCTTGGGTTGACCATCCATAGGTGTCTACTGGCACTTTCATGCTGCGAGGAGGGGACAAGCCCCCCCCATAGCCTCCCCTCGGGACACGGGCTCTCCCCAATCCTGACCCCCTTCCTGCACGCTCCTGGGAATGGGGGAAGGTGGGGGGAAGCCGTGTGCTGAGCAGCACCGTGGGTGTCTCTCTCTGGGGCGAAGGAAGAGGATATTTTTTGTACCAGAAGGAAAGAGCAGGGGGCGGGGGCGTTTGTGGAGCCGGGGCGCACACCAGAGAGAGGAACTGAACACAGCCCAGCGTGAGCCCAGTGCCAATTGGAACCGAGACGCCCATACCTGGAGGACCATCTCCAGAACCTGCCTTGATGGTGCCGTCCATCACCGCTCCCACATGGAGCTTCCCGCCTAGACCTCCCTGGACGAGGTGAGGTGGTGCACTGGCAAAGGGGGCTGTTTGAGCAGGGCTGTGTGTGTGTGTGTGTGTGTGTGTGTGTGTGTGTGTGTGTGTGTGTGTATGTATATATCTAATTTTGGGAAGTGAAGTCACAAACTGCTGGGGCTGGTTCAGGGGTGAGCTGCAGCAGGTTCGCACAGGTTCGCACGAACCCGTTGTTAAATTTTAGCAGCCATTTTAGAACCGCTTGTTAAGGGCTGCTAAATTTAACAAAAGTTCCCGCCCACTCCTCTCCTGCTCCGCCCCCTTCTCCTCCCCCTCCCCTGCTTCCCGCGAATCAGATGTTCGCGGGAAGCCTGAACAAGCAGCATGGAGGCAGCCAGCAGGTAAGCTGGGGTGCGGAGGGGAAGGGGAGGTGCGGCTGGCTCAGCAGCTCCCGGACCCAGACCGCGGCTCCCTCCAGCCCAGCGCCGGCCGGGGAGTCGGGCCCCGCGGCTGCCGCCGAGCGGCCGGGCCCCGGTGCCGGCCCGGGGAGTCGGGCCGAGCGGCCGGGCCCCGGTGCCGGCCCGGCCCGGGGAGTCGGGCCGAGCGGCTCGGCGAGTCGGGCCGGCCCGGGGAGTTGGGCCCTGCGGCGCCGGTCGTGGTCGTGGCAGAGTGGACCCGGTCCCCAGGCAGTGTGGTAAGGGGGCAGGGAGGGGTGGGTTGTGGGGTGGATAGGGGTCAGGGCAGTCAGAGGGCCGGGACCCGGGGCATTGAATGGGGGCAAGGGTCCCGGGGAGCAGTCAGGAAAGAGCAGGGTTGGATGAGGTGGTGGGGGCACTCAGGGACAGAGAGAAGGGGTAGTTGTATGGGGTAGGGGTTCTGGGGGGCCATTGGGAATGAGAGGAAGGGTTGGGTGGGGCGGCATGGGGCAGTCAGGGGACAGGGAAGGGGGGGATGGGTCAGGGGTCTCGTAGTGTATGTGTTAAGGAACATGAGGGGTTGGATGGGGCACGACCCCCCCCACGGAGGGGGGGGAAGGAGGGAACCCGTTGTTAAAATTTTGGAGGGAGGAGGGAACCCGTTGTTAAAAATTTGGCAGCTCATCACTGGGCTGGTTTCCTATTGGTGTGACCGATTTTTGCAAAGCTTCCCCCCCGCCCCGCCCCACATCTTCTTTTGGCACTAGGGCTTTCTGCGCTGCCGTTGACAAGGCAGAATCAAGGCCCCCGTTGGGCCAGGCGCTGCCCAGACACAGCAAGATACATGCCATGCCCCAGAGAGTTTACAGGCTCCATACCCAAAAAGTGGGAGGAGAAACAGACCCAGTGTCACACAGCAGCACTGAGAGCAAAACCCAGGAGTCCTGGCTCCTCCTGCTCTAACCACTAGACCCCAATCTGCTCCCAGAGTTGGGGCCAGAACCCCGGAGTCCTGGCTCCCCAAAAGGGGGGGAGTGGGGTCTAGTGGTTAGAGGAATGGAAGATGGGTGTCAGGACTCCTAGGTTCCAGTCCCAGCACTGGGGTTAGAGTGGAGTCTCGTAGCTTAGCACAGGTGGGGCTGGGAGCCAGGACTCCTGGGTTCTTCCCATCCCCCCCAAACCATCTTGCACAGCAGGAGGGGGCTGGGCAGGAAGTGGTGATGAGGTGAAAACTACCAAGAAATGCAAATCCTAAAAGGAGACTGTGCCAGGAACCGAGTGGTGCACAAACCATGGCCTCATCTCCACCTCTAACCCCGCCCCCCTTGGCTAGCACTGGATTGTGCCCCCTGTGCCCCCCCAATCCACCCCCTGAGAGCCCTGGGGGGCAGGGAATAGCCATGGTGCTGGGCCCCCCATCCAATTGAAGTATTCAGTGTTGCAGTGACCCAAGGTGTGTGCACAGAATGGGGATGGAGTGTGTGTGTGTGTGTGTGTGTGTGTGTGTGTGTGTGTGTATGGATGGATTGATTTCTGCATGTATTTGTATATGTGTGGTTTTCTGTAAGGGTTTTGTGGGGGGGGGTGTTATTACAGCTCTGGGGGTTGTGTTTGTGGCTGTGCAAGTGTGTGTGTTCATGTGGCTGGATTTGTGCATGTGTTTGCATCTGTTAGCAGTTGTGTTGATGTTGGCTGGATTTGTGCGGGTGCTTGTGTATATTAGCAAGTGTGTGTGTGTGTGTGTGGCTGGATTCATGCATGTGTTTGTGCATGTTTGCAAGTGTGTGTGTGTGTGCGCGCGTGTGCTCTGCTGCCCTCTTTCTGCGCAACAACCGTTTCTCTATATGTCACAGCCCCCATACCGTCGACCCCGGTGGTGATTTCCCCATCTTACAAGGGCTGGCTGGCCTGACCCTTCTCCCCTCTGCGGAGTGTGGCGGGGGCTGCAGTTCACCCCCAGTGGGGCAGTAGTGCCAAGGTGCAGGCACTGGGCTCCGATGCACCTGGAGAGCAGCTCAGGTGAGGTGGGGCAGGGCGTGTGGTGTCCGTTCTGCGTTGCCTGGTGTTGGGCCATTGCACAATCCCCAGCCACGCCGCACAGCGCGCCCCGAGAGGGGACAGGGGGCCAAGCAGACGATCCAGCACGAGGGGGTGAGGATGTGTGGTTGGGGGGAGGAAAAGCCTTGGGCTGCACTGGGGGAGTGCAGAGCAGGGGTGACACCCCTAAAACCTGCAGCAAAGGGATGGACAGGTGGGGTGGGTGGATAGAAGAGGCAGCGGGACTAAAATCTAAAAGGGGAGTGTGGGGTCTGGTGGTCAGAGCGGGGGGCTTGCTGGTCAGAATTCCTGTGTTCTATCTCCAGCCCTGGGAGGGAGGTCCAGTGGTTTTGAGTGTGTGTGGGGGAGCCAGGACTCCTGGGTTCTCTCCCTGGCTCTGACTCTCTCTTGTGCAATCCCTCGGCAGTTACCCAACTCACCAGCGTGTGGGAGCGAGGGGCTGGGTCCTGGTTGTGACACAGCCCAGAGTCCCGTGCTGCCCCTTTGTTACCCACCCCGGGGCAGGGTGGGGGATGGCCTGGGAGACCCACTAAGAAAGGCGCTTCTGGTGGGTCTGTGTGTGGGTCATGCTGCCCCCGGCTGGATAGACCCCTCTAGGTCAGAACCAGTCTCAGCCCAGGTCAGACCCTGGGAGCCCAGCCCAGCCCAGCCCCCTCTGTTGCCACGGCGATGTCTATTGGTCTCCTGGAAAGGTCCATTCTCATGGGTAGCTGTCCAGTGACAGTGAGTTCCACAGGCCTCGGCGCAGGCTGCGTGGGGCAGGAGGTCCTTGTGTTGGGAGCAGTGAGAGTGAACTGCGTGCAGTTGTGTCTCTGAGCATGATTGTGAATATTCTGGTGTGTGTGGCTGGAGGTGTGATTGTTTCTCTCTTTGGGGGTTGGGCTAGCATGCCCCTCTGGGTGTGTTGTGTGTGAGTGTTCTTGGGATTGTGTGAGTGTCTTTGTGCGTCAATATGTGTGTGTGTCACTTGCTGCAGGATACAAAATTCTGCAAAGCCACCACCACACACACACACAGAGCGGGGCTCAGCCCCACCAGCAGGGGGCAGCAGGGACACACACGTCTCTCCTGGGCCAGCTTGGACAATTTCCCATCACGACCCAGCACAGTGCTGGTGCCCCCACATGGGGGTGGGCAGTGACTGGGCAGGGGGGGCAGATGTGCTGGATTCAGAAGGAAGCACTTTGGGAAAATCAGTCAAGGCCCTTAGCAGAGCTGGGACACAGACCCAGTGACCCCTGCACCACCCTGGGAGGGGAGTAGGGTCTAGTGGTCAGAGCAGGAGGGGGCTGGGCACCAGGACCCCTGGGTTCTATCCCTGGCACTGGGAGTGGAGGGGGTCTAGAGCAGGGGGACTGGGAGCCAGGACTCCTGGGTTCCATAGGGGAGACTGTTTTTTTTCCTGGGCTCCCCTCCCTAGAGATCCTAGCCCAGCCCCCTAGTGGAGAGTGAGTGGGAGCGGGGGAAATTGCTCTCCCACTTCAGAAACATGATTCAAAACCCTCCCCCATGGGCTGTGACATCATGGAACACCCCCCCCACCTGCAGACAGTAGAAGCTCCGCCCACCAGAGAAGGAAGGGGGTCTAGTTACACCCACAAAACGCCCAATCATGGTTGTACAGAAACCGCACACAGCCCCCTGCTAGGACAGGAGCTGCTGCTCCCACTGCTTTATTTACCACCATGAGCTGTTCCCCGCCAGGCACCACACCCCATTCACACGCCTTTGGTCAATACGTAGCTCAATGGCAATCACTGCCCCGAAGTGACTCCGGTTCAGGCACCCACAGCACGAACTCCCCGCACCGGATTCTGTCCACACGCAGAGAATTCTCTCCGCCGGGCTCCTTCGGTTCCTCTCGCTGCTCCCCGTCCTGCCGCCAGCCGCTGCTCATCTGCATAGCCCCGCCCATGGACACGTGACACCTGTCGTTTTGGTCTCCAGTGAATGAGTTGCCTGCGGGGAGTGAACATGTCAGCCCACGTCACAGCCGCCGGGCGGGGATTGTCTGTGAGCCCCGCGCTGGGGGCGGGGCTTCAGGGAGAGACCCAGCCCCATAGACAGCCTGGGGCAGGGAGCTATTGGGGGAAGGGATGAAGGGGATGGGGGGAGAAGGGGGGAGGGAGAGACCCAGCCCCATAGACCTGCAGAGGCAGGGAGATATTGGGGTCAGGAGGGGAGAAGGGGGATTGGCAGAGACCCAGCCTGGGGTGCAGGGGATATGGGGTGGGGTGGAGGGAGACATGTTGGGTGGGGGTGGGGTGTGTGAAATGTTGGTCCAGGGAATGTGAGTCACTCCCAGGACATCGTGTGCAGGGGGGAGCACAGGGGCAGGGAGAGAGACCCAGCCCCACAGAGCCCCAGAGGGATATTGGGGGCAAGGGAGGGGATGGAGGGAGGAGAGAGACCCAGCCCCACAGAGCCCCAGAGGCAGCGGGATATGGGGGGGGGGCTGTAGGAGAGGGGATGGCAGAGGAGATACCCATCTCCATAGACCCCCAGAGGCAGGAAATGAGGGGAGAAAGCGGGAGGGAGGGATCCAGCCCTATAGACATGTAGGGGCAGGGAGATATTGGGGGCAGGAGGGGAGAAGGGGGGTTGGCAGAGACCCAGCCCGGGGTGCAGGGGAAATGGGGTGGTTTGGAAGGAACTGGGGAGGAGAAGAGACACATGGCAGGACACATGTTGGGACAGGGAAACTGACTCACTCCGAATACATGCAGAGCAGGGCAGGGCGGAGGCAGATCATGTTGGTCCCAGGGTAATTTCAGGGGGTTCTGATTCCCCACTCAGCCGGGGGGCTCCCCTCTAGGCTGAGGAGACCTGGGGTGGGCGGGTGCCAGGGCTGTGTGTGTGTGTCTGGCTGGGGGAGCTGCCTGGGCAGAGGGACTGGAACTGGGGGGGGGGGCTGCAGCAGCCCCTGGCTTGACGTGGTTTCCATCACACCCAGGGGTTACAGTTGGTTGGGTGGCTCAGCCTCCCCCACTATACACATTGTTCTGGCACCACTGGCCTAGGGTCACCGTCTAGTGCTCAGTGCCTGCCTGGCTCTCCTAGAGCAGGGCGAGCGCCCAGCTCTCCTGGGGCAGGGCTGGCGAGAGCTCTGGACAGATACTAACAGCGCAGGGGAGCCTGGATGAATATTAGTGGGACAGAGAAGCCTGGAGCAGTTTTATCAGAGAGCAGAAATGAATCCTGAACACAGCACTGGAGCTGCAGTGCTTGGGGTGTGGGCCTGGGTCTCCTGCACAGTGTCCCTGCATCCCCTCGTGGCATAACAAGTTCCCTGCAGAGAAGCAGAGGTGCGGGATCGAGGGCTGCGGCGGGGGCTGCAGCACCCCTATGTCTCACTGTGAAAAGCTCCAGGTGCTGTGGGAACAAAGCCAGCATTATTGTGCGATTCCAGAGAACCCCGGGGCTGTGCTGCCCCTGTGCAGTGTGAGCGGGAATTGCACGTTTTCACAATGCTTGTGAACACCAGGGCCCGTGCAACCATTTGGGCAAACTAGGCGGCCACCTAGTGGCTGGTGGTGCCTAATAGCCCCCTCAGGCGAGGAGGTGGAGCAGAGATGAGCTGAGGGATGCGTGGGGAGGGCTGTCCCCAGTAATGGGGGATTGGGGGCGCAGAGGGGAACCGCTCCCCACCCCAGCTCACCTCCACTCTGCCTCCTCCGCCGAGCACACAGCCCAGCTCTAATTCTCCTCCAGACGGCATCGCAAGCCTGGGCGGGGAGGAGAATTAGAGCGATGCCGGGGTGCTCAGTGGAGGGGGTGGAGCCGAGGTGAGCTGGGGCGGGCTCCCCAGGCAGGCTTAGCTTCTGCAGGCAGGGGCGGCAGGTTATATCTGTGTGCGGTGCCCAGGCTCCAGGAATATTCAGGGCTGGGGGCCCTGCTCCAGCAATATTTGGAGCTGGGTCTCTCCCCCGGCCCTGAGCCTCCCCAATGCCCCAAACCCTCATCCCCAGCCAGAGCCCTCATCCCCCTGCACCCTAATCCTCTGCCCCAGCCCATAGCCCCCCCTGCGCAGCATGAACCCCTCATCCCCCTGCACCCTAATCCTCAACCCCAGCCAGAGCCCTCATCCCCCTGCACCCTAATCCTCAGCCCAGCCCTGAGCCCCCCCGCACAGCATGAACCCCTCATCCCCCCGCACCCTAATCCTCAGCCCCAGCCCTGAGCCCCGCAGCATGAACCCCTCATCCCCCTGCACCCTCATCCTCAGCCCCAGCCCTGAGCCCCCCGGCGCCGCATGAACCCCTCATCCCCCGGCACCCTCCACCTCAGCCCCAGCCCTGAGCCCCCCCGCACAGCATGAACCCCTCATCCCCCCGCACCCTAATCCTCAGCCCCAGCCAGAGCCCTCACCCTTGCACCCTAATCCTCAGCCCCAGCCAGAGCCCTCATCCCCCCGCACCCTAATCCTCTGCCCCATCCCTGAGCCCCGCAGGATGAACCCCTCATCCCCTGCCCCTAATCCTCTGCCCCAGCCCTGAGTCCCCTGCATCATGAATCCCTCATCCTCAGCCCCACAGCCCTCACCCCTGTATTCCCTCCTATCCCCAAACTCCCTCCCCACAAGGTGCACCTCCCCTTCGCACATGCCCCGTCCCAACCCCAAACTCCGTCCCGAAGCCTGCCCCCTTCACCCCCGCCTGCCCGGCCCCCCCCTGCCCCAGCCCAGAGCCTGCACCCAGCACCCAAACTCCATCCCAAAGCCTGCACCCCTCCTGCACCCTAATCCCCAGCCCAGGATCTGCACCCCAGACCTCCCCCTCCCGAGCCCCCTCCCAGAGCATTAGGCAGGTGGGAACAGAGTTGGAGGGGGCAGAGTTGGGGGGCGGGTTCTGGGCACCACCAAAATTTCTACAAACTTGCCATCCATGTCCGCAGGAGGTCTCCCCAGGCAGGGTTAGCTGCCGTGGCAGGGGGTGGGGTGGGGAGGAAGTCTCCCCAGGCAGGGTTAGCTGCCACGGGGAGATGGGAGGAGTAGTTGCTGCAGGGGGGCTCCCCGGGTGGGGGGCTGAGTTAGCTGCGGGGGGTGGGGGAACGGACAGACGCGGTTAGCTGGGTGGGAGGGTGCAAGGTGGAAGTTTCACCTAGGGCCCAAAACTTCCTTGCACCTGCCCTGGGGCTTTCTGCACCCCTGACAGGCTGATTAGACACCTGCAGCCAATCAAGGCAGAGCTATTCAGGGCACCTGGGTTCAAAAAGGAGTCACTTCAGTTTGTGGTGTGCGTGTGAGGAGCTGGGAGCAAGAGGTGCAAGGAGCTGAGAGGGAGAGGCTGAGGGAGAGGGAGAGGGAGAGGCTGAGGCTGAGGCTGAGGCTGAGGCTGCGCTGGGCTGCTGGAGGACTGAGGAGTACAAGCGTTATCAGACACCAGCAGGAAGGTCCAGTGGTGAGGATAAAGAAGGTGTTTGGAGGAGGCCATGGGGAAGTAGCCCAGGGAGTTGTAGCTGTCATGCAGCTGTTACAGGAGGCACTATAGACAGCTGCAATCCACAGGGCCCTGGGCTGGAACCCGGAGTAGAGGGTGGGCCTGGGTTCCCCCCAAACCTCCCAACTCCTGATCAGACCCAGGAGGAGGTGACCCAGACTGTGGGTTCCACCAGAGGGGAAGATCACTGAGGTGAGCAAATCTGCTAATAAGCGCAGGACACACCAAGGTAGAGGAGGAACTTTGTCGCAGCCTCTAATTGCAGCATTTTTAAACGATCTGCATGCTGCTTACAGGCTCCTAACACTTGCCACAGCAGCTCCTTTTAACTTCCATTCAACCACCTGTACTTATGCCGATAGGTTGACTTTAGGTCTTTAACTTTGCTTGGTAGCTGAGAAGATGGTAAATTGGACAAAAACCTCTTCATTTCCTTGTTATTTCCTGACTTCTTTATTCATCGCTTTTTCCTTATTTCCCTGCAGACTGACTAGATCTGGGTGCTAGCAGAGGGACCTGACGGGCTCCTTATTTTCTGATTTCTTTCGGAAGCATTGAACTTGCCAGGGCACAGTCAGAACCTGGATGCTAATGTAAATGTAACACCTCAGGCTCAGCTTTAGTTCTGTTTCTCAGCTCTTTTGCAAAATCGATCTTTAGTCTGTCATGTAGCATCCCTGCATTAGGAGATGGCTAATTAATAAGACCATAAACCTTGGCAATCAAATGGAACCTGAAGTCCACAGAAGACCCCGAAAGGCCCTTGGGGAGTGGAGTGCAAGTTGAGGAAGACTTCCCTGCACATCTTCTCTCTCAATACTCGTTTTCCTGTATTGAGAGCAAAAGTCAGGAATCAGCTCAGGGTAGGGTTATACCATGTGTGTGCAGTGGTTAGACAAGGAACTGGACTGGTATGGAGCAAAACTATCGTATGTCTGCCTGATAACTGTACGTTTGAGAAGGAGCAGGAAAGAGCATTGGGGCTGCGGTATAGCACTTGCATAGGCTTTCTTTGGCCTGTTTTGCTGTAAGAGTTAACAGTGAGAGATTGTTGTTCACAGGTCAGTGGGTGGGTTTATGCAAATTAGGCATGTACAGGGAAACCAGCAAGAGGAAGGAGGCTGAAAGACTTCTCTGTCTTTGAACAGAATTGTGTGTTAAGGGCTCTTGCTTTGAATTCTTCCAGTGGAGTCATTTCGGGGAAGTGATCATCACTTCGAGTTACCTAGTTATCAAGTGTCGTGAATGGTGTTTGGTGCGTGTCTGGGAGCTCCTCGTGCTGAAGTAGAAAGCAGTGGGGGAAGAGCAGCTGCCTAGCATCCGAAACTCTCAGCGTTGCTTCTCTGCTCCTTGGAGCTAAGATCAAAAGCGCAGTGTCAGTTCTCATCAGTTTAATATCTGATAAGTCCTTTATTTGAGAACTGTATATTAAATTGATTTTTGAAACAAGGGGATGGAATAGGAGTTTGCTCTGTCCACCCCATGCATTGACCTGGTATTGCAGTGTCTCCAGGACCAGTGCTTCTCCTTCTGGGGAGAATTGTCTGGTTAGAAAATCAGAAATAGTTTTACTCTAAAGATGCTGATTTGAAAAGATTTTTTTAAAGTAGTTGAAAAATCAGGTCTCTTTAGCATTTTGGTTTCTTCGTAACAACATATTGTTAAAATGTCTTAGTAGTGTTTTCTGAGTCTACAGTTGTGAGTTTCTTTGTTTTGCTGGAGGATTGTTTTGAAAGCTGGGATTCTTCTGTTTGCTGTGAGTCTTTTCAACAACATGAGGGATGAATGCTTTCCGGACTGAGGGTCTGTTTGGGAGATGGTTGGTTGGGGGGGGGGGACACACATTGGCAATATTTGAGGTCACATGTATATCAATAACTGGATGAGTTACACAGACTTCTCCCCACCCAGCCTACGTTCCATGTATCTTGACTGAGCCTGCCGCCCACCATCCCAGAGCAGAAGCCTGAAGCCTGAGCCCCACCGCACATGGGGAGGAGGGGAACTCCCACTGGTTGCCGGCTTCTGCAGTGTTTATGACTCCGGAAGGGGGTAGGGACCAGCCCCTGCAGGCAGTCGGGGGGAAGAGCCGCTGCTTTGCTGCCCCCGACTCCCCCTCAATTACAGCCCAGGAGGCTGTGGCCACAATAAAAGCCCCTGGTGGCCACACTTGAGAAATGCTGGAGCCTCACAGTAAACAAATCCCAGCAGGTGTGTCACACCCTGTCCCCCACCCTGGGGATTTCCTGCCCTCTCCCACCCAGACCAACCTTCCTGGAAGTTCCCACCCCCTATGTATTTACTGCCCTTTCTCCCTGCAAAGGGAACCCGCCAGCAACTCCCTGATCATCCCTCCCTCAACTGGCTCCACTGCAGCCATTTCCCTTCCCCTGCCCCTGGGAGGACGGAATGAGCTGGAGCAAAACATGGATGTTGCGCTGCATCCTGTTAGGGCAAAAAGGGCAATTGGGGACATGTCAGAACAGGAAACCATTTCACAGCACAATTCCCCCCAGGCTCCTGCGACTGCGGGGCTTGTTTCTGATCCTTAGTCCGTTCACATCTCCGGGCAGAGTTCCTCTGGGCGGCATCCGCTGGCTCCCTTGACGCCTTCGAGGAGCAGTGGGGGCTGTCCGGGCTTCTCTGCTCAGTGTCCCCGTCAGGCTCCCTTCTTATGACCCTTTGACCGCACTCCTGTCCCTGTTCTTTTATTAGTTGTCCCCCGCAATTAGTGGGTTTCTGAGGCCCTGTGCAACCTCCCCTTAGGCTGGGGGGGGGGGGATGTGTTAGCATGGGGTGGGCTTTGGGTTTCCTGGAAACCCAATAGACACAGATATTCCAGCTTGTCCTGCATGTGACAGAAAAATTCAAATCTAGGGCTGTCAATTAATCGCAGTTAACTTACACAATTAACTTTAAAAAAATCACGATTAATCTCTTAATCACATCATTAAACAATAGAATACCAATTTAAATTTATTTTTGTTTTTCTACATTTTCAATATATTGATTTCAATTACAACACAGAATACGAAGTGTACAGTGCTCACTATATATAGTTTTATTACAAATATTTACACTGTAAAATATAAAGTACTGCAGTGCAATCTCTTTATCATTAAAGTGCAATTTGCATATGTAGATATTTTTTGTTGCGTAAGTGGACTCAAAAAGAAAACAATGTAAAACTTTAGAGTCCAGTCAGTCCTACTTCTTGTTCAGCCAATCGCTAAGACAAACAAGTTTGTTTACATTTACAAGAATAATGCTGCCCGTGTCTTATATATGTCACCTAAAAGTGAGAACAGGCTCTCTCATGGCACTTTCGTAGCCAGCGTTTGAAGGTATTAACGTGCCAGATATGCTAACATCCATATGCCTTCATACTTCAACCACCATTCCAGAGGACATGCTTCCATGCTGATAACGCTCGTTAAAAAAATAATGTGTTAATTTGTGACTGAAGACCTTGATGAAGAACTGTATGTCTCCTGCTCCATGATTTTATCCGCATTCTGCCGTATATTTCGTTTTATGGCAGTCTTGGGTGATGCCCCAGCACATGTTGTTCACTTTAAGAACACTTTCAATGCAAATTTGACAAAACACAAAGAAGGTATAACGTGAGATTTCTAGAGATAGCTACAGCGCTCGAGCCAAGGTTTAAGAATCTGAAGAGCCTTCCAAAATCCAAGAGGGACGAGGTGTGAAACATGTTGTCAGAAGTCCTCAAAGAGCAACACTCTGATGCGAACACTACAGAACCTGAACCACTAGACAGGAAAATCAATCTTCGGTTGGTGGCATCTGACTCAGATGAGGCATATGAATGTACTTTGGCAGGGGTGGCTCTAGCCATTTCGCCGCCCCAAGCACGGTGGCACGCCACGGGGGGCGCTCTGCTGGTCGCCTGTCCCATGGCTCCGGTGGACCTCCCGCAGACGTGCCTGCGGATGCTCCACCCCAGCCACGAGACCAGCGGACCCTCTGCAGGCACGCCTGTGGGAGGTCCACCAGAGCTGCCTGCCGCCCTCCCGGGACCAGTAGAGCGCCCCCTGCGTCATGCCGCCCCAAGCACGCGCTTGGCGTGCTGGGGTCTGGAGCCACCCTTGTACTTTGGATCGTTATTGAGCAGTACCTGTCATCAGCATGGAAGCATGTCCCTGGCCTCTGATTGCTAGAAGCTGGGAGGGGAGAACAGGGGCTGGAGCTTTCCATGGCCGCCTGGTCTGGTCACTCCTCTGAAGCCCATAGCCAGGGCCAGCCTTAGGGGTGGGTGCCACCAGGGAATTGCCCAGGGGTACCATGGTCAAGGGCGGTGCTGTACGGTAGCAGAGAGGTGTGTGCTGCTGGTGTAAAGTCAGAAACTGCTCCCGGCTGGCAGGGGAGTGCTGCTTGGGGTGGTGCCCAGATTTCTCCCTGCTCCCTCCCGGCATAGGAACATGCGCGGGAGGGAGGGGAAGAGAAGGGGGAGAGAGCGGTGATGAGCGGCTACTGCTCCCCCCAATTTCCCTCTGTGCCCCCCTAGGGGGCTGTGAGGGGGGAGCAAGGAGCGACATCAGGGCTCCCTGCATCCAGGTCACCGTCCCCACCTGGGCTGCATAAGGGGACGGTGGGGAAGGTGACCTGGATGCAGGGAGCCTGATGTCGCTCTGCTCCCCTCACAGCCCCCTAGCGATGTGCAGAGGAGCAGTGTTCAGGGGCGGCAGGGGGAGCGAGCAGTAATGCCAGCTACTCCGTGCATCCAGGTCAGTTTCCCCAAGTGGGCACAGGAGGGGGTGCAGGGGTTAGGGAAAAGGGGGCACAGTGCAGGGATTATAGGTGTGGGAGGAGGCAGGGGTTAGGGAAAATGGGGCACAGTGCAGGGATTACGGGTGCGGGAGGAGGCGGGGTTAGGGGCGCAGGGTTAGGGGTGCAGAGCTTGGGGTCAGAGCTTTGGGGCACCAGAGGGTGTGCAGGGTTAGGGGGACAGGAGGGGGCACAGGGGTTAGGGGTGCAGAGGTTAGGAGGCAGGGTGAGGAGTGCAGGAGGGAGGTGCAGGGTTGGGGTGTAGGGCTGCCAGATGTCACAGGTTTAGGGTTCGGAGGAACAGGGTTAGAGGTGTAGGGGCACAGGGTTAGGGGTGAGGGACGTAAGGGTGCTGGAGGGGGTGCAGGGTTAGGGGAGTGAGAGGTTGGGGATGTAGGGGTTAGGGGTGCTGGAGGGAGCACAGGGTTAGGGGTGCAGGGTTAGGGGTGCTAGAGGTTGGGGATGTAGGGGTGGGGTGCTGGAGGAGTTCAGGGGGGAGCACAGGATTAGGGGTGCAGGGTTAGGGGTGCCAGAGGGGCACAGGGTTAGGGTGTAGGGGACACAGGGTTAGGGGTGTAGAGGTTCGGGGTGCCAGAGGGGGCACAGGGTTCGGGGATGGGGGGAGGACGCAGGGTGAACAGTGCAGGGTTAGAAGCACAGGAAGGGGCATGGGGCTCTCCTGTGGCCCAACCCCACAGGAGATTGACCCCATGTTTAAAGAACAAACCTCTATACTAAGGGCTGCAATATCCACTGGGGTGAGACAAACGGCATCAGCTCCTTGCTGCCCAGCCTGTGAGAGCTCTGACTGTGCGTCTATAAAGGGAACAGCGAATGGAAGCTAAGTTGCTCCGGTTCGCGCTCTGTTAGAGTCCCACCGGGAACAGTGAGCAGAAGTTGTTGCCTCCTGTTTTATAACTGATGGGTGATGGGGCAGCAGTGATTAGGGGCACGGAGAACGGGGGTGCCTGACAGGTGTTGGGCTGCGGGGTTCCCTGCTGCCGCTCCGCAGACTGGAGCCTGCTCCTCCTGTGCAGGGCCAGCTCCAGCTTTTCTGCCGCCCCAAGCAGGAGGGGGGGAAAAGGACAAGCTGTGGCTCTTCGGCGGCAGCTCAACCACACTGCTGCTTCTGTGGCAGTTCGGCGGCGAGTCCTCCCCCGCTTCCTCTTTGGCAGCAATTTGGCAGCAGCTCAAAGACTAAGACAGGGAATGAGGGACCTGCCGCTGAATTTTCACCAAAGACCCAGCCGTGCTGCCCCGATACCGGATGGGCCGCCCCTTTGAATTGGCCGCTCCAAGCGCCTGCTTGCTACACAGGTGCCTGGAGCCAGCCCTGCTCCTGTGACAAGCAGGGGCTGGTGCAGAGCGTGGCAGGGCAGGGAGATGACATCTCCCCTAATGGCAGGGCCTTTTCACAGCAAGGGCAGCACCTCCCCGCAGGAGCACAGACCCCACCTGCTCCTCCTGCTTTCTCCTGACACCAGCACCACCCTTCCCAGCACTGCCTCATGGCAGCATCTGCTTCCGGACTCGCACCAGAAACGGGAAGTCTGGGCCCGGCCTGGCAGCAGCTGTCAGGAAATGGAAGCAGGAGACACAACCACTCCCATGGTGCTGTGGGGCCCATCCTGGCTGGTGGGAGATGAAGGCAGTGGACACTACCACTCCCACGGTGCCGTAGGGGTTTCAGGTGGGGTGCCCCCCCCCCACAAGGGTTGGGCTCCAGGGGAAGTTTGGCAGCTTAAGGGACTGTGGGGGGGGTTGCTTGGAGGAGGTTTGAGGACCAACAGCGAAGGGGAAGTTGGACACTGGCCAGAATACCAGGAGACAAGGCAGGTGAGGTGATACCTGGTACTGGACCAGCTTTGGAGCCACACAGGGTCTTCTTCATGCAGGGGAAAGGTGCTCAGAGCATCACAGTTCAATAGAAGGTGGAACGCTCTGCCCCGAACACCAGACATTCCCTACTTCCTGGAAGAGGGGCCTGTCCCCATTGGCCTGTAAACAGCCCCACCATGTACCCCAGAGGTAGCTGCATCTTAGCACCAAGACACCAGTGGTCACTGCTCCACAGGAGATGGTACATACAGGCCACTGCCCTCCATGGCCCCCAGACGTCACAGACTGTGCACTGTCTTAGCTGGTCCCACACCTTACTGCCCCAAGAGGTGAGGTACACACAGGCTACTACTCAAACTGGGCACCTGGGGTCACTGCAGCAATGGTTGGGGGGGATACATGCAGGGCACTGCTGCACATGCCACCAGGGGCACTGCTGCACTGGTGGTGGGGGGCGGGGGATGATAGGCCACTGCCTGAAATGGCCACTACCACAATGGTGTGGGGAGAGGGGGAGGGAGATACCAATAGGGCACTGCCACACCAGGGCACCACGGGGAGGTCACTGCTCCAATTAGTAGAGATACACATGGGGTAGTGCCCCAACTGGGGGCCCTACCCCAGAGAGAGAGGGGGCTGGGGAGAGAAGAGGAAATCAAAGGCCACTGCCTCACTTAGCCACCAGGGTCACTACCTAAATAGGGGGACACACACACAGGGCACTGCCCCACTTCACCAGCAGGGGTCACTGCCCCAATAGGGGGATATACAGAGGATATTGCCCCATGGGGGTGCCAGGGATCAGTGCCTGCCATACCTGGCACAGGGGTAGAGGGGATAGGGTGACCAGATGTCCCAATTTAATAGGGACAGTCCCGATATTTGGGGCTTTTTCTTATGTAGGTGCCTCTTACCCTCCACCCTGTCCCGATTCTTCACACTTTCTATCTGGTCACCCTGCAGAGGGAGAGGGAGGGGGATGCACACAGGGCACTGCCCTACTTGGCCACCAGTGCACATCCCTAGTGGGGGAGTGACACACACCAAGAGCAGGACTCACTGCCACAAAGGGGTTGGAAGATACCCAGGGCAGTGCCTGACACGGCCACCCAGGCACCCTGACACCTTGGGGGAGGTGAAGAACACACCTCAGGCAGGGGCAGCTGAGCCAGGATTGGCTGAGCCCTGAGTAGGGGGAGGAGCCAGGCTAGGAGGGGCCTATAAAAGCGGCCGCCCAGCCAGGCAGCGGCACAGGAGGCAGCAAACAGGGCTGCCAACAGGGGAGTTAGCGTGGGAGTTGGCAGGGGGAGGTGGAAGGGGAGGCCCTGCGCCCCCCAGGGAAGAACACCAAGCGGAGCCAAGACAGCAGCAGCCAGCAGCCATGAGCCAGGCAGCAGAGGACACACCCAGGATGAGAGCATGCAGCAGCTGTGGTATGTACCTGGTCCTAGCGGGGGACCCAGAACAGTACTATATATGCATGAAGTGTCGCCTAATAGAGCTGCTGGAGGAAAAGATCCAGGGCCTAGAGCTGCAGGTGGAAACCCTGATAGAGAATAGAAGGGGGTTTGAGAGGCTGATGGAGCAATGGCTAGCAGTAACTGAAGGGGAACGCCCAGGGGCACAGGGGGGAGCAGGGGCTGAGGCCAAGGAAGGGGGACCACCAGAGGAGGAAGATGGGCGGTGGAAGCATGTGACCGTGAGAAGCAGGCCAAGGAAAAGGAGAGCCAGTGAGGGGGAAATTGAGCTAAGGAACAGGTTTGAAGGTTTGGAGAATGAGGAAGGGGTACAGCAAGTGGTAGCTGACGGTGAGAGGCCAAAGAAAAAGAGGCGAGCGGCCAGTCCCATAGAAAAAGGGGAGGAGTCGATGGAGGTAGCACCAAGTTTGGGCCCAGGGAGGATACAGGATGGCTTAAGGGGAACCACAAGGGATGATAGGAATGGAAGGAGCTTGCAACCAGGGGGAACGGGGGATAGGTTAGAGGACCGTGCTGTCCCCAGGCGAAGGCAGGTCTACGTGATTGGGGATTCCATACTGCGAAGGTTGGACAGGCCTGTGACCAGGGCCGATCCGGAGAACAGAAGGGTGTGCTGTCTACCGGGTGCTAAAATACGGGATGTGGACCTGAGGTTGAAAAGGATCCTAAGAGGAGCGGGTAAGAACCCTTTGATCATCCTTCATGTGGGAACGAATGACACGGCTAGATTCTCGCTAGAGAGGATCAAGGGAGACTATGCCAGGTTGGGTAAGACGCTCAAGGAAATTGAGGCTCAGGTCATCTTCAGTGGGATTCTACCTGTCCCTAGGGAAGGGCGCCAAAGGGGTGAGAGGATCGTGATGATTAATAGTTGGCTGAGGGAGTGGTGTTACAAGGAGGGCTTTGGGATGTATGGGCCCGGGGAGGGTTTGGGGACAGATAACTGTTCTCAAGGGATGGGCTCCACCTAAGTAGGGAAGGAAGTAGACTTCTAGGAGGGAGGCTGGCTCATCTGATTAAAAGAGCTTTAAACTAGACACTGGGGGGAGACGGTCGGGAGAGGTCCTAGTGCTCTCCACGCCAAATTTTCACATTGGGAGTGAGGACAACAAGATAACAACAGATATAGCCAGAGGGGGGCGGTTACGTGTAAGGAAGAGGGGGGGGACAGATTCTAGATCTACAAGTCATACTGGAAGTACTGTGTCCCTACCGAGTTGGGTGAAAAGAGTGAGAGGAGCCCAACAGGAAAAATTAGGATGTTTGTTCACCAATGCGAGAAGCTTAGGTAACAAAATGGAGGAACTGGAGCTCCTGGTCCGGGAATTGAAACCGGATATCGTAGGAATAACAGAAACATGGTGGAACGGTAGCCATGACTGGAGTACAGGTATGGAAGGGTATGTGCTGTTTAGGAAAGACCGATGCAAAGGTAAAGGTGGGGGAGTAGCACTGTATATCAATAATGAGGTGAAATGTAATGAGATAACTAGCGCTGCAATGGACAATACAGAGTCTGTTTGGGCAATGGTCACATTGGGGAAGAAAACTACCAGAGCCTCATCCAGGATAGTGATTGGGGTGTGCTATAGACCGCCAGGATCTAGCTTAGAGATGGATCGAGAGCTCTTTAATGTTTTTAAGGAGGTAAACACTAATAGGAACTGCTTGATCATGGGGGACTTTAACTTCCCGGATATAGATTGGGAAACAAATGCTAGTAATAATAATAGGGCTCAGCTTTTCCTAGACGTGATAGCTAATGAATTCCTTCATCAAGTGGTTGCTGAACCGACGAGGGGGGATGCCATTTTAGATTTGATTTTGGTGAGTAACGAGGACCTTGTTGAGGACATTGTTGTAGGGGACAACCTTGGCTCGAGTGATCATGAGCTAATTCGTTTCCAAATAAATGGGAGGATAATCAATAGTGCATCTGAGACTAGGGTGTATGATTTCAAAAGGGCTAATTTTACTAAATTAAGGCGACTAGTTAGGGAAGTGGACTGGGCTAACATATTTAGGGATCTAAGGGCAGATGACGCCTGGGGTTACTTCAAGTTGAAGTTGCAGGAGTTGTCAGAGGCATGTATCCCGAGAAGGGGGAAACGGCTCGTAGGTAGCAGTTTTAGACCGAGCTGGATGAGCAAGCGTCTTAGAGGGGTCATTAAGAAAAAGCAGAAAGCGTACCAGGAGTGGAAAATGGGAGGGATCAGCAAGGAAACCTACCTTATTGAGGTCAGAGGGTGCAGGGAAGCTGTGAGAAAGGCAAAGCGACGAGTGGAGATGGACCTAGCGAAGGGGATTAAAACCAATAGCAAACGGTTTTTTAGCCATATAAATAGGAAGAAAACCAAGAAAGAAGAAGTGGGACCGCTTAAAACTTTAAATGGAGTGGAGATTAGGGATAATCTTGGAATGGCACAATATCTGAACGAATACTTTGCCTCGGTCTTTAATGAGGCTAATGAAGGGCTAAGGAATAGTGATAGAGGGACCGATGGGAATGAAGATATGGGGGTAGACATTACGGTATCTGAGGTAGAAGCCAAACTTGAACAGCTTAACGGAAGTAAATCGGGGGGCCCGGATAATCTTCATCCTAGAATATTAAGGGAATTGGCGAGGATATTGCTAGCCCGTTAGCGATAATCTTTAATAAATCCCTAAATTCGGGGATTGTACCGACTGACTGGAGATTAGCTAATGTAGTTCCTATATTCAAGAAGGGGAAAAAAAGTGACCCGGGGAATTATAGGCCTGTTAGTCTAACATCTGTAGTATGCAAAGTCATGGAAAAAATCTTAAAAGAGAGAGTGGTTCCGGAGCATGAGGCCGATGGCAACTGGGATAGGTTACAGCATGGATTTACGAAAGGTAGATCGTGCCAAACCAACTTGATCTCCTTCTTTGAGAGAGTAACAGATTTTTTAGACAAGGGAAATGCGGTGGATCTCATATATCTGGATTTCAGTAAGGCGTTTGATACGGTACCGCATGAAGAATTACTGGTTAAATTGGAAAAGATGGGGATCGAAATGAAAATCCAGAGGTGGATAAGGAGCTGGTTAAAGGAGACTGCAGAGGGTAGTATTGAAGGGGAACTGTCCGGTTGGAGGGGGGTTACCAGTGGAGTTCCTCAAGGCTCGGTTTTGGGTCCGATTTTATTCAATCTATTTATTGCTGACCTGGGAACCAAGAGTAGGAGTGGGCTGATAAAGTTTGCGGATGACACCAAGTTGGGGGGTATTGTCAATTCGAAGAGGATCGGGATATTCTCCAGGGAGATTTAGATGACCTTGTAAACTGGAGTATTAGTAACAGGATGAAATTCAATAGTGAGAAGTGTAAGGTTATGCATTTAGGGATGTCTAACAAGAACTTTAGTTATAAGCTGGGGACGCACCAGTTGGAAGTAACGGAGGAGGAGAAGGACCTAGGAGTCCTGGTTGATCGCAAGATGACTATGAGTAGGCAATGTGATGTGGCCGTTAAAAAGCTAATGCGGTCTTGGGTTGCATTAGGCGAGGTATTTCTAGTAGGGATAAGGAGGTGCTAGTCCCGTTATATAAGGCGTTGGTGAGACCTCATTTGGAGTATTGTGTGCAGTTTTGGTCTCCCATGTTTAAGAAGGATGAATTCAAACTAGAACAGGTACAAAGAAGGGCCACTAGAATGATCCGAGGAATGGAAGGCCTTTCGTATGAAAGGAGACTTGAGGAGCTCGGTTTGTTTTCCTTAACCAAAAGAAGGATAAGAGGAGATATGATTACACTCTTTAAATATATCAGAGGGATAAATACCAGGGAAGGAGAAGAATTATTTCAGCTCAGTGCTAATGTGGACACGAGGACGAACGGATATAAACTGTCAGTCAGGAAATTCAGGCTTGAAATTAGACGAAGGTTTCTAACCATCAGGGGAGTGCAATACTGGAACAGTCTACCGAGGGAAACAGTGGGAAGAAGGACCTCCATGACTTTAAGATTAAGCTAGATAAGTTTATGGAGGATGGTATGATAGGATAACGGGCTTAGTCAATAGGTCAATTATGTGCCGGTTATGATATAACCTTTTCCAGAGGGTTTGGCTGGAGAGTCTTGCCCGCATGCTCGGGGTTCAACTGACCGCCATATTTGGGGTCGGGAAGGAATTTTCCTCCAGGGAAGATTGGCAATGGCCCTGGAGGTTTTTCGCCTTCCTCCGAAGCATGGGGCAGGGGTCACTTGCTAAGGAGTGGGTGGATCGGCTTATGTGGCCTGCATCTTGCAGGAGGTCAGACTAGATGATCATAATGGTCCCTTCTGATCTTGAATTCTATGATTCTATGATTCTATGACTCCTCTGGCTACCAGTGGTCCCTGGCCCAATGCAGAGGTTGGGGGAGTAAATACACACAGGGGACTGCCCCACCTGGGCAACACGAGTCACCGAGATGAGAGTGGGATACGCAGAGGGCACTGCCCCAATGGCTGATATACATACAGGGCCCTGCCTCACCTACCCACCAGCGCTCACAGGCGCAATGGCAGTGGTGGGGTCACATAGGTAACTGCCCTCAGTGGCCACCAGGGGTCGCTGCAGCAATGCTAGGGGGGATACATGCCAGGCATTGCTGCCCCTCGCCACCAGGAGTCATCGCTCCTACAAGAAGGCACCTACAGGACACTCCCGTGCCTGGCCAGCAGGGGTCACTATCACTGGGGAGGGGCTATGGGGAAGCAGAGAAAGAGCAACTAACTGCAGTGGGGAAAATTGTCATCTACAGGGGAGAAAGAACGGACTCCGCTAGGACATCACAGCAACTCCGGCCAGGCTGGATACCAGCAATTCGGGGCTGGGGCAGCTCCAGCTAGAGGCTGGGCGGAGGCAGGTGACCTCGGTCTCTGTGCTGAGCAGGCTGCTTTGGCAGCGAGGAGGGACAGGGAACCCCCCGGCCAGGGTCTTGCTGCCCGAGGAGGGGGAGATCTGTGGCAGTTTTGGAGTAGCTGGTTCAGCAGCCGTGAGCCGCACGCTTGTCCCTGCCTGAGCTCTCCAGGAGCACATAACACACAGGTGCGCGCTGGATGTAGGCACCAGTGTAACGACAGGGCCAGACTCTGCTGAGTGCTGCCTGCGAGAGACAGGGGCAGAGTCAGACGGGCAGATGGGGGCAGGAGATGACAGGGCCAGCGGCCATGAGCTGAACCCATCACAAGTCCAGCCTGTGATGTCACCATCCGTCCCTGCAGATCTCCATCTGTCCCGCTGTCCGTCCAACCCTCAACCTCCCATCCGTCCCCCATGTATGCCACACACCCCCCTTCACCCATCTGCCTCACACACTCATCTATTTCCTCATGCATCCTGCTGTCCCTCTGATTGGCCCTGCAGTGCCCAGCACAAGGAGGCATAGTGGACCCTGAGCGAGGCTTTTGGGTGATGCAGTAATGGAGTTAGCAGGTGATAAGGGAAGTTCTGGGCATCTCTAATCGCAGCCCCTCTTCTCCTGTGCCCAAAGCCATGACCGCGAGCCCACCCCTCTCAGTCTCAGGCCCCACAGCCCCAAAGACATGACTGGCCACTCACGCTGTGACCCAGTTACAGCAATGAGGTCTCCCCGAAGATAGGCGGTGGGAGGAGCAACCCCCTTATCCTGGCAGGCAGGACACATCCTTCCCAGTATGGCAGAGACCTTGCCCGTGGGCAGACAGACCCAGCTGAGCCCATGGGAGACTGGGGGAGGGGGAGAAGAGGAAGAGGATGCAGGCAACTGAACATGAGAGGTGTCCATGAAAGGAGAGAGAGAGTTTGAGTGTGAGTTGGCCAACACAGAGAGAGAAACCTCAGAGGAAGAAAGAAACTCAGAACAGGGAGTCACCCTCATGGATCCAACTTTCTGCTAGGGGGCACACACCACTCCTGGCCAGAGAGATGATCAGCCCTCGCAAATGGCAACATCATCTCCCTTGAAGCCACAGCTAGTCCAGAAACCCACACCCAGGTAACGGGAAGTCCCTGCCTGGAGCCAGGGGGGCTGTGACCAGAGCCCTTCCCAAACCAGACATTTCTCTCACCGACAGAGACAGCTACTCTCATCCCAGCTGGGCAGGTCTTGCCTGGCATCAACAGGATTCACCCTGTCACTGCTCTCGCTCACTTTCCATCTCACCTCGGGGCTGGACTCCGTCCCCGCGACTCCTTTTCCCTTGGTATGAAACACAACACAAGAGGAAAAGAAAAAGCAATGGTGGTGAGGCTCCTCTTCTCGCTACTCCCACAGCCCAGGGCTCCGGCTTCAGCCCTCCTCCCATTCTGCCATCACAGCTACAATTAGAAATCTGCAGCCTGGGCTCACACCTGGTTGTCTCCCCAATCCTTGGCGCTGTCCAGCATGTCTCCCTCCACAGAAGTCACCTGGCCTCGTCTTAGACTCCATCTTCATATTGCTCTTCTCCTTCCCAGAGCTCCTGCTCTGCTCCTCAGACCTGTCTGTGCTCAGCTCTGCAGGCAGAGGGGACGGGGCATGATGGGAACACACTCGCCCCATTCCAGACACCCCGCGGCATCCACCGGGCTACCAAACCACGTCACCTTTGGCCAAAAACCACACCCCACCCCGAGGGAGCAAAAACCCTTTGTGAGCTCAGCACACACAAGGAAAAGATTAACACCCCCACCCAGCCCAGCCAGAGTGGGAGCTTCCCCACCTTCCCGGCCACAGGCCCACGGGGCTCATGGATGGAGGAGTTTGGGGGGCTGTGGGGCCCTTGAAGGACTAGCTCAGCGTGTGAATGAGGGACTGGGATGTATGTGGGGCCGGATGTGGGTTGGGGTGCCCAGGAGGACCCAAGGGAAGGGACTAGGGGATTAGGGATAGAGGAGTGTGGGTTACCAAGGTGCATTGTGGGAATGTGGGATTTAGAGAGCCCAGAGTGGATGGGTGGGGCGGATTGGAGGACCCCACAGTGGCTGAAAAGGGGAACCCGGCAGGTTGGGGGTAGCAGAGATTGGAGATGAGGAACCTCACACCCTGGGATGGACTGGGGCAGTGGGGATGGGAAAGTGGGGCCCAGCAATGGAGAAATGGGTTGGAATCAATTAGGGGCAGGGCGCTGAGGACAGGGAGGGGCAGGAGGAAGGGGATGGGTCACTGAGGACAGGGGAGGAGGAGGAGGGCGGCGGTGGCAGCGAAGGGAAAGGCCCGGCAGAGTGTACAGGGTGGGGGAGGGGACGCTGGGGGCTGAGGATCCCCACAGATGGGGTGGGGCTGGCGAGAGGGTCACAACAGAAGGGGAGACACGGGGGCAGGTAGGGGGCTTGAAGGGGCTGTCAGGGCCCTACAGAGGGGAGGAGGGTAGGAGTGCTGAGGATGGGGAGGAGAAGGAGGGTGGGGGTTGCTGGGGAGGGGAGGAGGATGTCGGGGTGGGGTGGGAGGAGGAGGTCAGGGCGCTGAGGGGAGGAGGAAGGAGGCAGGGCGCTGAGGACAGGGATGGGGAGGAGGAGGAGGAGGGTGGGGGGCGAAGGAAAGGCCGGGCAGAGCAGACAGGGTGGGGCAGGGGACGCCGGGGCGGGGCTGGCGGGAGGGTCACAGCTGGGGACACTGCAGGGGCAGGTTGGGGGCTGAGGGGCCCCGCAGCCCCAGGCTGCCGCTTGTGGGGCTGCTCCCAGGCAGCTCAGCCCCCCCCCCGCTGCCCCCCAGGCCCAGCTGGGGGGGGGGGTGAAGCCCTTTCACTCCGCGCTGCCTCTGCCCTGCGTCCCCCCCCCCAGCCCGGATCCCACCCGGGCTTCGAATCCCAACGGCCGCAGCGCGCGCCCGGGGTGGGGGGGCAGCGAAGCTTCGGGGCGAGGGAACCAGGGCCTCCCCCGACGCACCGAGTCTCTGTCCCGCGCTCTCTCCGCCAATCAGGGAGCGGGGAGGGGCGCGGCGAAGTGACGGGTTAAGGCCCCTCCTCCAATAGAGGCCGCGTGTGTGTCAGAGAACTATGCTACCCAGAGTGCACCGGGAGGGCCGCGTTGCCTGAGTAACCGTCCGTCACTTCCGCTCTGAGACGAGCCAGCAACTACAACTCCCAGCCTGCCCCGGGGCGCCTCCGTCCTCCCCAGCCCAGCTAAGGGCGGGTCCCTGTGTCCCCCTGACACCACCCCCCCAACGCAACACCTCAACCCGCCCCGCCCCAGCGAGCCCCGGCCCCCCCCCCCGCCGGCGCCGGACGCGAACCCGCAGGTCCGGGGGTCTCGGCCCGGCCCGGCCCCGCCGCGCCGGGCCCCCAGCGCCCCCCCCCCCACCTGCTTCTCCCCTGGCCTCCGGGTCTCTCCCCACTCGCGGGGTAGGGGGGGCTGTTGGATGGAGCCATGTGGAAATACGGGGGAGGGGCAGGGCTGGGGGCCAGGACTCCTGGGTTCTCCCCCAGCTCTGGGAGGGGAGTGGGGTTAGGGGGCTAGAGTGGGGGAGGGGCTGGGATGCCTGCTGCCCTCGCGGTGACCAGCAGAGCCCCCTGCAGCTTGTCACCCCCCCCCCAACCAGGCGCTTGGGGTGCTGGTGCCTGGAGCCGCCCCTGGTTCCAGCCGCTCTGCCCAGGCAGCTCCCCCAGCCTGACACACACACCCAGCCCCTGCACCCGTCCCACTCCAGGTCTCCTCAGCCTAGAGGGGAGCCCCCCGGCTGAGTGGGGAATCAGAACCCCCCGAAATTACCCTGGGACCAGCATGATCTGCCTCCGCCCTGCCCTGCTCTGCATGTATTCGGAGTGAGTCAGTTTCGCTGTCCCAACATGTGTCCTGCCCTGTGTCTCTTCTCCTCCCCAGTTCCCTCCAAACCAGCCCATTTCCACTGCACCCCGGGCTGGGTCTCTGCCAACCCCCCTTCTCCCCTCCTGCCCCCAATATCTCCCTGCCCCTACAGGTCTATAGGGCTGGATCCCTCCCTCCCCCCTTCTCCCCTCATTTCCTGCCTCTGGGGGTCTATGGAGATGGGTGTCTCCTCTGCCATCCCCTCTCCTACCCCCTCCCCATATCCCGCTGCCTCTAGGGGTCTATGGGGCTGGGTCTCTCCCCCCACCCACCCCACCCCAGCCCCCAAAAACACACAGGGGCTCAGTGGGGCTGGGGCTCTCTCCCTGCCCCTGTGCTCTCCCCTGCACACGATGTCCTGGGAGTGACTCAGTTTCCCTGGACCAACATTTCACACCCACGACCCCCACCCGACATGTCTCCCTCCACCCCAGTTCTCCTGCACCCCAGGCTGGGTCTCTGCCAACCCCCCCCTTCTCCCCTCCTGACCCCAATATCCCCTGCCCCTGCAGGTCTATGGGGCTGGGTCTCTCCCTCCTCCCTTCTCCCCCCATCCCCTCATCCCTTCCCCCAATGTCTCCCTGCCCCAGTCTGTCTATGGGGCTGGGTCTCTCCCTGAAGCCCCGCCCCCAGCGCGGGGCTCACAGACAATCCCCGCCCGGCGGCTGTGACGTGCGCTGGGGCTGTGACGTGTCCTGACGTGTTCACTCTCTGCAGGCGACTCATTCACTTGAGACCAAAACAACAGAAGGTGTCACGTGTCCATGGGCGGGGCTATGCAGATGAGCAGTGTGTGGCGGCAGGACGGAGAGCGGCGAGATGAACCGAAGGAGCCCGGCGGAGAGAATTCTCTGCGTGTGGACAGAATCCGGTGTGGGGAGTTTGTGCTGTGGGTGCCTGCGCCGGAGTCACTTCGGGGCAGTGATTGCCACTGAGCTGCATATTGACCCAAGGCGTGTGAATGGGGTGTGGTGCCTGGCCGGGAGCAGCTCCTGGTGAAAAGAAAGCAGCAGATCCTGTCCTAGCGGTGGTTTGTGGGGGTTTCTTTGCAACCATGAGTGGGATTGTTGTGGGTGCAACTAGACCCCCCCCCTTCTCTGGGGGGGGCGGGGCTTCTACTGTCTGCCTTGGGGAGGGAGGGGTCCATGATGTCACAGTCCATGGTGGAGGGGAGGGTTGAATCATGTGGGGGAGTAACTTCCCCTGCTCCCACTCACTCTCCACTAGGGGGCTGGGCTGGGATCTCCAGGGAGGGGAGCACAGGAAAAAACAGTCTCCCCTATGGAACCCAGGAGTCCTGGCTCCCAGTCCCCCTGCTCTAGACCCCCTCCACTCCCTGGGCCAGGGATAGAACCCAGGGGTCCTGGTGCCCAGCCCCCTCCTGCTCTGACCACTCGACCCCACTCCCCTCCCAGGGTGGTGCAGGGGTCACTGGGTCTGTGTCCCAGCTCTGCTAAGGGCCTTGACTGATTTTCCCAAAGTGCTTCCTTCTGAATCCAGCACATCTGCCCTCCCCACCCGGCCCTGTCACTGCCCACCCCCGTGTGGGGGCACCAGCACTGTGCCGGGTCGTGATGGGAAATTGTCCAAGCTGGCCCAGGAGAGACGTGTGTGTCCCAGCTGCCCCCTGCTGGTGGGGCTGAGTCCCACTGTGTGTGTGTGTGTGTGTGTCTGTGTAGTGGCTTTGCAGGATATTGTATCCTGCAGCAAGTGACACACACACACACATTGACGCACAAAGGGACTCTCAGTCCCAAGAACACTCACACAACACACCCAGAGGGGCATGCTAGCCCAGCCCCCAAAGAGAGAAACAATCACACCCCCAGCCACACTCACAATCACACACACACACACACCAGAATATTCACAATTGTGCTCAGAGACACAACCGCACACAGTTCACTCCCACTGCTCCCAACACAAGGACCTCCTGCCCTACATAGTGTGTGCCGAGGCCTGTGGAACTCACTGCCACTGGACAGCTACCCATGAGAATGGACCTTTCCAGGAGACCAATAGACATGGCCATGGCGACAGAGGGGGTTGGGCTCCCAGAGTCTGACCTGGGCTGAGACTGGTTCTGACCACAACCACAAACACAACCCCCAGAGCTGTAATAACACCCCCCACACACACACACAAAACCCTTGCAGAAAACCACACAAACACATGCAGAAATCAATTCATCCATCCTTCCACCCACCCACACATACACCATCCCCATTCTGTGCACACACCTTGGGTCACTGTGACACTGAAGACTTCAGTTGGATGGGGGGCCCAGCACCATGTGTCTTTCCAAGCAAGATTGAGCAATTCCCTATGTGTGGCTTCATGCAGGTGATGGCTGATTCCCCCAACTTACAGCCAGTGGTGAGCTCCAGCCAGTTCACACCCATTCATAAGAACCAGTTGTTAAATTTAGAAACCTTTTTAGAACCGGTGGTTCCAGGACAACCGGTTCTAAAAAGTTTTTAAATTTAACAAAGGCTCAGGCAGCTGTCTGCCCGGCCCCAGCTCACCTCCCCCTCTCCCCTGAGTGCTCCACCCTCCTTCTCCCCTGCTTCCCGCGAATCAAATGTACATGGGAAGCCAGAAAAAAGCAGCAGGCAGGTAAGCTGGGCGTGGGGGCGGAATGGCTCCCTCTGGCCCTGGCCGAGTGCCCCAGCCTGGTCCCAGCCAAGCACCCCCAGCTCGGGCCTGGCCCGGGGAGTCGGGCCCCGCGGCTCCGGCCCCGGTGCCGGCGGAGCGGCTCTGGCCCCGGTGCCGGCCCGGCCCGGGGAGTCGGGCCCCGCAGGGCCGGTTGAGGTCCCGGCAGAGTGGACCCGGTCCCGGCCCCAGGCAGTGTGGTAAGGGGGCAGGGAGCAGGGAGGGGGTATTTGGTTGGTTGTGGAGGGGTGGATAGGGTCAGGGCGGTCAGAGGGCAGGGAACAGGGGATTGAATGGGGGCAAGGATCCCGGGGGGCAATCAGGAAGGAGCAGGGGTTGGATGAGGTGGTGGGGGCACTTAGGGACAGAGAGAAGGGGTGGTTGGATGGGGCAGGGGTCCCAGGGGGCCATCAAGAATGAGAGGAGGGGTTGGATGGGGCTGCAAAGGGCAGTCAGGGGACAGGGAGATGGGGGGATGGGTCAGGGGTCCTGGGGGGGTGTCAAAAACATGGGGGGTTGGATGGGGCATGACCTTCCGGGGGGGCACGACCCCCTCGTGAGGTGAGAAGGAGGGAACCGGTTGTTAATATTTTGGCAGCTCATCACTGCTTACAGCATAGTGACAACCGTACTACACAATTCTCATAACTTCATATGCATGAATGGTATACATCAATGGGTAGAGAAATGACTTTCAGCAGATCATATCCTTTCCCCTGATACCTTACAAATCATGCTCTATATGTAAGATCACAATTATATGAAAATGAGGAATATGGGGGTTACAGCCGCTCCCCCAAAGGTCTAGAATGTCACACTAAGATTCTATTTTCATTTACGTAACCAGCTTTGACCTCTCTGCCTAACACTTATAATCACTTACAATCTATCTTTCTGTAGTTAATAAACTTATTTTAATGTTTTAAACTTACTTGTGAAATTGTCCAAATGCTTGGGAAAGCTGCTCAGATTAAAAAGGCTGGTGCATGTTCACTTTCTTTTTGAGGAAGTGGTGAATTAATTAATGAGCTTGCACTTTTCAAGAGGTTTTGAGCAGTGTATGACGGTACATTTCTGAGGTGCAAGGCTGAGGGCTGGGGAGATATGCTGGTGTCTCTCTATGTATAATTGAGGAGTGGCTTATAGAGCATTCATGCAACTTAGTTGGGTGCATTGCTGCATGTTGTTGGCTGAGTGATCACAGCACATGGAGGGGGTTTTGCTGCTTGTCACTGTTGAAGAAAAACTCAGTTCTCGCTTTTTGTTTGGGTGCAGCAAAATCAAATACTTTATTATTTCTCAGGTAATTACAATGGAGGGAGAGAGTGCCATAGGACACAGGGTCGCCCCAGTCCTGGACAGGTCTCTCAACTGGTAAACAATTACATCAAGCCTTTATACCTTTGTTACAGACAATTTCTAGCAATAATACAGACAGTAAAAAGCAACAACTACATTTTGTTTATACATAGCAGAAAGGCTTATCTTATTTGTCTCAGTCCTAAGAAAAAGCAAGCCTGCATTTTGGTTAGTGATTGCAAGGTCGTAATAACTTTGTACACAGTTCTTGTCCTGTCGCCTCGCACTATCCTTGCTCCTACAAGTCTCACGTCATTAGGGTTACAGTATGGCCTGACTCTTGCTAACTGACTAACATGCATTAAAATCCCCTTCAAATCCTTATTGAAGCTTTCCCTGCTTCCACATCACTAGTGCAGCATTGTAAGACACAGCCCAGGCTGGAAAGATAAGAGGACAGAGCAGTTCCACAGTTTGGGATTGTACCCTGCGGATCCCACCACACAGAGACCCTGCTGTGACCAGCCGTGGTAATACTGTGCTTAGTGCTCTGCCTTGTAGCTTCAACAGCTGCACATGCAAGATGAGTTACAGTGACCTTGACCTTGTTTCCATGTTTATCCAAAGCCTCCTTTTGACAGTTGTCAGCAAAAAGACCCGTTTCTTTTGCAAGCATTTGTATGGCTAGCCAGAGTCGAGCTTCTCCATTAACAAAAAAGATTGACCAAAACGTGACAAGAGGAGGCACGTTCAGCAAGGCAGCACTGGATGCTGGATCCTGAATCTGCTCTTTATCCAGCAGCTCTCTTGGCAAGCTCTGCCATGGTGCCACGCTCTGGGACTTCTCCCCGAACTGCTCCATTTTTCAATAACAATAACATGAAAGGTGAAAGGACAGTCATTCTCCATTTCCTGCAAGCCCTGCAGAGAACCCTCTAGAAGGGGCTCTGTGCACAGATATCCCCAGTGAATTGCATGGGTGCCCAACACAGGGTCTCCTGTCACAGCAAATTGCAGCGGAAGCAACCTCCTTGCCAATGCCAATAGCCTTTTCATCAACACCAGACTGAGGATTTGATTCTCTCCAATGCTCCGTTGGAAAGAAGCCTTTTCCTTCACAAGCAATTACTTGGATTGTCAAGGGAGGTCTCTTCTGTTTCCTAGGAAGACAGGAAAATGTGAGCAGAGGAGACAAAAGCTATAGAACAAGGCACTACTAGGAGTTGAACCCAGGATCTCCTGTTTACTAGACAGGAGCTTTAGCCTACTAAGCCATGGTGCCTTCCCCAGCAGGCCATTTGCAACCACTCCACTTGATGGTCCAAGACTACACCTTCAAATTCCAAAGTAAAAATGTTCCCCATTTCCCTCAAGACTTGCAGACCTTGAGCAGGCTGGCTCAGTGCACAGAAAGCCACAGCTGAGCTGACAGAGGGCTTCTAACATGTGCTTCTCCCAGCAGCTGCTGTGATCAGATACTGATTAGTGCTCTGTGTTTCACTCACAGCAGCTTCAGCTCAACTCTGAGTCATGGTAACCTTTCCATCAGCTCCAGATTTACCACTTAACACTTTCCAAGACTTAGCAAGGAAGGGTCTCTGTGTCTTGAACAAGCACTTACAAGGATTGTGCAGTGAGGTCTTTTCTTTTCATTAGAAGAAATAAAAGAAAGGAGCCTGACAGACAAACTAGGTTCAGCAAGGAAGAACTGTCAGGTCAAGCCAGGATCTCCTGGTGAGTAGGAAGGCTCTTCAGCCAGCTCTGCCCAAAGATCACTATCTAGAGGCCACTTCCCACAGAGTCCAGTTATGGTTACAGACCCATCCTGAAATTAGAGCAGGATATTTTAAAGCTTATTCTCACAGTAAAGTAACACAATTCAGCCATGTCGGCACAGAGGAGAAAGCACTCCGTCATTTCATAGTTATTGCTACTGATCTCACTGACAAACTTCCTTTTCTCGGGGCTGCTCCCAGCACTTTAGGGAGTTTTTCCTCTTCTCCCTTCCAGCTGTGGTGACAGGACTGCAGCAGCTCCCCGGATGGCTGGCTTTGCTCTTTCACTTACAACCTTCACTTCTTTGGCTGAAGCTGTGTTTGCCACCAGTTTAATCCGTAACTGAGACCTCAGGTACCAGCAGCTAGTTACAAAGGCTCAATTCCCATTGCCATCAGTGGGAGGTTATCCAGGGCTGCAGGATTTGGCCCATGGACAGTCAAGGTGCTACAGCAGCTACATTCTTACGTGGTGAGTCCTGCAGCCTATTACCAAACTGCTCTGCCATAGTCTGCAGGGGGCCTGACTTGCTGAGAATCTGGCAGAGGAGAGACCCTGGAGCAGAGAAGGAAAATGTCCTCAGCAGTCACAGCTGGCAGGAGCAGCAAAGACTGAGTATCAGACACACTTTTTCACCAGGACAGTAAATGTGCACAACCCCCTGATATATTGTCAATTCACGCCCACACCCAAGGAAGCCCTATTCTGCTCTATTACACTCTCATGGGATGAGAGGGAAGGTCCTCTCATGGGTAAATAACTGATTACAAGGTAGGAATAAATGGTCAGTTTTCAAAATGCAGAGAGGTCAAAAGTGGTGCCCCCCAGGGGGTCTGGGACAAGTACTATTCAACATATTCATAAATGATCTGGAAAAAGGGGTAAACAGCGAGGTGGCTAAATTTGCAGATGATCCAAAACTACTCAGGAAAGTTAAGTCCAAAGCAGCCTGCAAAGAGTTACTAAAAGAGCTCACAAAACTGGGTGAAAGGGCAACAAAATGGCAGATTTGTTGATAAATGCAAAGTGATGCACATTGGAAAACATAATCCCAACTATACATATAAAATGATGAGGCCAAAAATAGTTGTTGCCACTCAAGTGAGGGATTTTGGAGTCACTGCGGATAGTTCTCTGAAAACATCCACTCAGTGTGCAACGACGGTCAAAAAAGCAAAGAGAATCTTGGGAATCATTAAGAAAGGGATAGAGAATAAGACAGAAAATATCATATTGCTTATGGCCGACCACATGCATTGGCCTCCCCTCAGGCAGGGGACTTATAGGCCCTTCTGCCAGTTGGTGTTGGCAGCAGCAAGGGCTGGGTTCAATGTCTAGGGGAGGAGAGCAGCAGAGAGGGAGGAGGAGAGAGAGTCCCAAGAGCAGAGTGCAAACCGACCAGCTGAGGGTCTCACAGGAGTCCTGAAATAACAGTAGCTCCAGGTCCCATCAGGGCCGCCCAGATGGTGGAGTAAGTGGGGCAATTTGCCCTGGTCCCCGCAGGGGCCCCCACAAGAATTTTTTGGGGCTCCTGGAGCGGGGTCCTTCACTAACTCCAGGAGCTCTGGAAAACTCTCGTGGGGTCCGGGCCTCCGGAGATTCTTCCACTCTGGGTCTTGGGCGGCAATTCGGCGGCGGGGGGTCCTTCATGAATGAAAAGTGACTTCATTGAAGTGTTGAAGTGCCTTAATGAAGAGAAAAGATTGGGTATGAAAGGGCTCTTTAATCTCGCAGAGAAAGGCATAACAAGACCCAATGGCTGGAAGGTGAAAAGAGACAAATTCATATTACAACTAAGGCACAAATATTCAACAGTGAGGATGATTCACCACAGGAACAAGCTACCAAGGAAATTGGTGCATTCTCCATCTCGTGACGTCATTTCATGAAGACTAGATGTCTTTCTGGAATGTGTTTGCCCCAAAAGTAGCTCTTGTGTCCTACAGGAGGCCTGCGATACGCAGGGGGTCAGATTAGATGCTCTAATGGTCTCTTGCCATAAAGTCGACTAATTTCTGAAAATCTGAGGGTAGCATTGGGAGCAGCGTCTGATGTTTCCCTGCCTAGCCGGCTTGCTGCCTAGAACGAACGCTCCTTGAGTGGGGTGATCCACAGGGAGTAGATCAAACCTGCAAAGTGCCTGGCCAGGGGCAGGACGTTAACCCAGCAAGGGAGGGGTGTGGCAGTGACATCACAAAGGCCTTTTGCAGGACCTCAGCCTATTGGTCCAAGGTGGTGGGGAGGTGGTGACCTCACAGAGAGATGCTGACATCAGCCAGGCAGGACAGGGGCGAGGGGCCAGGGAAACCTCAGAGACCCCTGTGGCTTTGCTTCAGCAAGTCTCCTTCTCCAGGTCTCTCTCTGAGGACTGAGAGAGTATTCGGGTTCACGGACGTGAGTGCCAGAAGGAACCTCTTTCGAGTTTTCTCCTTCCCTTTTAGTGATTTTACTAGAAAACAGCCGTCCCTGTTTAGAAGGTAAGAGCCTCCTCGAGGGAAGGGGTGTCCTGGGGGTGTCACAGTTCGGATGCCGGTGCCCCCCCCCCACAATGTAAGGAAGCTCCCGCCGCCTGCTCTGTGTTCGCAGGGCGGGAGAGAGCAGCATCCATGGCAGTGATTTGCTCCTGGCTGCCGGAGCAGAGCAGCAGGCTCAACTGTGAGAACTTCCCAGAGCGATGAAAGGGGAGGGGCCCATGGCTCTGTAGCAGGAATGCAGGGCAGGCGAGTTCACGGCGGGCATTGTGGGATACTGGAGGAGGCCAGTTATGGTGATATAATGAACAGCAGCGTCTACTCTGTCACTTTAAGTTTGCTGCAAAAAGCTCTAGACCTCTCATCGAAGTCGTTTTATTTTGTCACCAAAACAGGGCAGTTTTGTCGCCAGACATGGCATTGCAGTGTGTGCACCAGCCACAAGCTGCCGACCGAGGGAGCGTTGTGTGTTTTTCACACACCTGAGCAATATAATTCTGCTGAAACAACTTTGTAGTGCAGACCTGGCCAAAGATTCACTCACACACAACTTGCAAGGAAAACCTCACCTGCTGCTCTGCTTTGCAGAATCCAAACACAAGTAAAGCTTGTCAGGCCCCTGTAACAATGGCAGGAGTCAGGTGTGGGCAGGGCCGGCTCTGGCTTTTTTGCCACCCCAAGCAAAAAAAAATGGGGTGGGGCCACCGGAGCAACAAAACAGGGGGGGAAAAACGGCACGGGTGGAGCGGCAAGCGGGGGTGTGTGGGGGGGATACGGTGCGGCTGAAGCAGCAAAGCGGGGGGGACACAACGTGGCTGGAGTGGCAAAGTGGCGGGGGGACAACACAAAAACGGTGGGGCTGGAGCAGCAAAGCAGGGGGATGGGAGGAAGAACAACGGCGCGGCCGGCAAAGCAGGGGGAAAAAAAAAAAAAAACCCTACAGGGCGGCCGGAGCCAGGGGACTCCCTGTGCTGCAGAGTGCGCGCCCGGTCTAGTGGGGGGGAAGGGGAGGGAGCGGGGGGAGAGAGAAGGGGGGCGGCCAGCGCTTCAGGGGGGCACTCACCACGCGGCCCCGACCACCACACTGCCTGGTACCCTCACTCCTCTAGACTAACCAGTCCTAATATACTGTAACATGGTTATATTCCACCTCCTTCACTGGTCACACCCAACAAAATTAATTATACAGCAGACAGAAACAATCACAGACCCAGACAGAGACCATGCAAATAAACATACAAAACAATACAGAAGGGAGGATTTCACAACTACATCTATACAGACATAAGGGTTTTCCAGCTGTGTCTATTGATAAGTGAGTTCTTGCCAGACAGGATGCTACCAAACTAAGTTTCCCTTTCTCTGGAGGTGATGGAATATCAGGACAGGATTGTATTCCTAACAGCCCAGTAGCACCTTATTTCAATGTGACTAGTTGGGAATGTGAGGATGGGACCATACACTTCCCAGCTTATGGCTGCCTTTGCTGCTTAGCCGAAGAACCAGGCCTCAGACTGTCACAGTAAGAGAAGGCCATTACACAGACAGACAGTGATTTTTTATTCTCTCTTTTATATCTTTATAACTAGCTAAGTGATAAAAATACACCTAAATTCTTAAAGTACAGGCCTCTGCAGACAGGCCTGAATCTCTGTATCCTAACAGTCCTCGAGGTCAGACAGCCTCTGGGTAAGGGGGTGGGGACTCAGATCCTTTCTACAGCCAATTCCACCAGGGTTGTGTATAAACCAGGGAAGTTCCCCACAATAGCCAGACCAGATGCCCCCTGTACACTTGTGCTCTGTCTTCATTGCTTCTCTCTCTCCCTTCCCCCCACCTCTGCTGCTCCCCCTCTGGGCTTTCTCAGCACCTGGCCCCACAGCACTTCCTGGCAGCCAGAGACTGCGTGTTCTAGGCCTGCTCCTGCGAATGTGGCCTCTTTCCTGATTGCTGAGGAAGGGAACCTTTCCAGGAAATGGCCACAGCTTCTGGGAATCTCTGTGTGGCTGTGAACAGGGTTTGGCTCCTGGCACACAAGGCAACTTAAAAGCTGAGCACCCAGGCAGGGGCTTGAACCCTGGACCTTCAGATTAAGAGCCTGATGCTCTACCAACTGAGCTACCTGGGCTTGTTAGGAAACATCTTCACCATTCACCACAAGAGTGATTATCCCAGTGTGCAGGCAAGAGTGAGCAGGCAGGCAAAAGAGAGGCAAAAAAGTCCCAGGAACCCCTCCTCTTTTTCTGCACAGCCACTGCCTGTCAGCAGGATTCCACCTCCTCCTCCTCAGGGAGACTAAATCTCTGTGCCTAGACAGCCAGTCCATCCACTGCACCTCAATCCCCCATGACCGAGCCTCCCTGCCAAAGCCCTGCACCTGGCTCCATACAGTTAAGTCTCACTTGTCGCTGGGAACTTAATTTCTTGTGCCTAGAGTGTCTCAGCCCCCTCAGTAGATGACCTGAGAAACATCAGCAGCCGCCCTGCATGCCGGTCTGTGGGTGGCCTTCAGTGGGGTTCAGCACAGCAGGGAGCAGGCTGGCCCTGTGGCTGTCTGCTGGCCACACATAGGCATGGTCCTCCCCTCCTCTCGCCCTGACCTCCGCTGCTTTTAAACCTTCCCTTGGAGCTGTCAGCACCAGCCGCCTCTGCTCCAGGTGCCCAGAGGAGGAGAGGTGCTGGGCTCCCACCTGCCCAGCCCTGCTTCCTTCAAGCACAGTGGCAAGTGCCAGACTTGTGGGCACCAGGTGAAGCCGTGAGAATCCCAACCCTCAGGTGCCAGTTCTAGAGCCCTGACCCATCCAGCAGGAGGGGAAAAAATGGTTCTTGCAGAGCTGGAGACAGGGAAGTGGAGCAGTATGAGCTTGTGGGCTTTACCACAAGGTCCCACTGACCAGCTCATGCTCACTGACCAGCTCATGCTGCCTTCTCTGGCCATCAGTGACCCTCATGGGGCCCCTTACTAAAGCTTAGTGGGGGTTTTGGTTGGCTAGTTCCCAGTCCCAGTAGAAGGGGAAAGGGCCAATGGGAAATCAGGACCCTGAGACTGACAGGCCCCTGGGCAATGGGGAGAGGCCAAAGCTCCAAGTTAGCCACACTGACAGGCCAGGCAGTGTAATGAGTGAGTCACCAGGCAGGGGGGTCCCATCCTCCGTGGGAGCTGGCCCTGCCTGGGCCAGAGTGGGACAGAGCTAAGGAGAGAGCAGGAGCCCGAGAAGAGCCGGGGAGCAGAGCTGGGCAGGTGTAGTGCCAGAAACTGCTCCCCGTAGGACTTTGCTACCTGCAGCAGTTACTGAGACCTGAGGTTTTTCTTATTTGCTGACTTGTCCTAATTGGCTAAAACTTGACAGTGGTAGGAGATGGAAGCATAAAGTCTTCGTCCTCCAAGCGACCCTGCCTGGTGTCCATCTGTATCTATTACCTCTTAATACCGGATTGTAAAAAATAGAGTGAGGTCATTTAAACATCATTTATTTTGCAGCTTCATTTACTGTGCTAACAAAGTAGCATCCTGACACCGATACTTCTGCCCATGTGACCTGTGGGTTGGATTCATTTTAGTGGGACACGGGACATGTGGAGGATAATTTAAACTCTTAATTTCCTTAGGGTTTCCCTTCAATATACTTCTCTGCTGGTGCAATTTCTGACCATTGCACGTCTATTGTATTTATTACAATAGCACAAGTAAGTCACACAAGTGACATAGTCTAAGGGCTTGGCTACACTTGCAAGTTAGAGCCCATTAAAGCAGCCCCGGGTGCCCTAACTCCTGAGGTGTCCACACTCGCAAGGCACATGGAGCACCTGGGCTGTGCAGCTGGAGCGCTCCTGGTAATCCACCTCCATGAGAAGCATAAAGCTCGCTGAGCCCTGCTGAAATACCCGGGCATCAGTGTGGATGATGTGTTGCGTCACTGCACTGTGTTTGGCCTCAGGAAATGTCCCATAATCCCCTGAAGTCAAGTGCCCACTCTGGTCATTGTTTTGAAATCGGCTGCAGGCATGCAGATATCCCCTTTCAAAGCTCCGTTTCTGACAGCCGGCTGCTTATCTGCTCTGGGACAAAGCAACCATTAGTGTGGAATGCTGCTGCTGTTGTGAGTGTGTATGAGGGGAGGTGGGGGTCTGCTGCTCTCTGAACACACAAGACAGCATGCTGACACACTCTCAGCCCCCCAAACACACTGTTGCTCCCCCCACGTTCACACAACACACTCCCTGTCACACTCCACCCCCGTCCCCCATTTGAAAAGCACGTTGCAGCCACTTGCACACTGGGATAGCTAACACACTGCACTGCTCTCTGTGGCATTGCCAGAGCTGCTAATGTGGCCACTCCAGTGCGCTTGCAGCTGTCAGTGTGAACACACGGCAGCGGTTTCCCTGCTGTGGTTTAACTCCCAGCGCTCTACCTCTGCAAGTGTAGCCAAGCCCTAAATTTCCCAAACCAACCCAACTCAGTAACTGCCCTCCACCGCCACATGCAGGGAGTAAGGGCACCGTGGAGCACACGCCGCACTTACTGGCACAGCCTTGTGCATGCTGGGGTGGCCACCTCCCCATTGATGAGACCTGGTCCCACCATCTCCGCGGAGCTCCAGTCTGCCCTGCTGCCATCTCTATCTGTGTTGTCTTCTCTAGCAGTTGACTGGAAGGTGAGCACTGGCCGCATGCCATGTAGCCGTGTTGTCTCGAAGGGCGAAAGCAGGAGGAATGGTGCCTTCATAGCCCACCTAATATTCCATAACATAGTTAAGGAAAATATTTCTCAATGAATTCTCAGTAAAAGGTCAGTAGCAGCCAGTGTCCGCATCATTGTACGAGCATTGGTATTTTCTTGAAATTTGTCAGACCAACCTAACTAACACCTAACACACATTTGAAGTTCTTCTTTTCACACTGTTGCTCATTCTCAGGTTCTGCTTTGTCTCCAGACAGATCCATTCTCTTTCAGGACGGCCTTGCTCTTTCTGTCTGTGTCACTCACTGAGGTGTCGGAGTAAACACTCCCCTTCCTTCTATTCTCAGACAAACACTAGTATTAAGTGTTTGCTACTGATGGGTCTAGAAAGGATTTGTCAAGTGGAAGATGCTGTTTCTGGGGGATTGCTCCCAAGATCCAGTACTTTGGGTTCAAATGTCTCCCAGCTTCCTTGGGGAAAATAACACCAAGGCTTTGTTGCAATATACAGGAAGGAAGGAGTTTTTCCACCCCAGATGGGACTTGAAACCACAATCTCTGGCTTAGGAAGCCAATGCCTTATCCATTAGGCCACTGGGGCCCGGAAGAGAAGGGTGGAAATTCCCTCTCAGGATTGCACATTCCTCATATTCACTCAGACGCCAAATACCCCATTTAATGGCCTTACAGAAACGTCTGCATCCCCTGGCAGCGAGGCACCTGGGCAGGTGGCTGACAGAGCTGAGCACCACCTTTCTGCCAGCCATCGTTAGAGAAGAACCCCACCCTAGAGTCACCCCTCCCTCCTTCAGCACCTCCACGGCTGTGGCTCTGAGTGGCAGTAGGATGATTAGGGAGTGAATCCGGGGCTGGAAGGGGGGTAAGGTCGGCCTGTAAGGAGGAACCGGGTGGAGCAGACCCAGGGGGAGGCTGTGGGCTGCTGGTCGGTTGTTGGGATCCGAGCTCTAGATCAAAGCTGCACAGTGACCTGACACCCAGGGTTATAGGGCCGACATAGTGACCCCCTTACTGGCCTCGGTGACCCCCAAACCCTTGTTACTAAGGGCACTGAGGAGTCTCTGTCCTTTAATAACTTCTGGGAGGTCCCCAGCAGGCTGCGGGCGTCAGCCGCCTCCTGCCTCACAGGTTAGACTCTTGGTGCTGTGCCCGCCGCCCCCTCGCTTGCAGGCCCAGTGTAAGAAGCAGGAGGCCCGGTGCTGGCAGAAGAGGGTTTTGATTAATCGACCTCTGTGTGATGGGCACAGGACGCTTCCACTCAGTAGCACAGCTGGGGGGAGCAGGGAAGCAGCTAAGGGCACCGGGTTCCTCCGGTGGGGGTGTGGAGCAGCCGTTCGTTTTCCTGTTCGCACTCCTCTGCGGTGTGAAAATCGGGGAGGGGAGGCAGAAGCCCCACTTCCCTCCAGAAATGACGTCCAGTGGGGGAAGCCAGGACAACGGGGGTGGGGTGGCAAGTGGTGGCCAGACTCTCCCCACGCCACTGTCCCCCAGTCCCCTTCCACCACGAGGTCAACCCGGGCACTAGGGCAGGAACGGGGTGAGGCAGCAAGTCAAGCTGAGCAAGGCAGGCAAAAGCGAGTCTTGTCTTCATGGGCCACTCCCAATGACGTCCTTTTTGTGTGCAACTTCTGCAAAAAACATCACGGACAGAGAAGCAATAGGCCAAAACACTGCTTTACAGCTGCCAAAGTAGCTCAGTTGGGAGAGTGTTAGGGCTTGTCTACACTACAGGACTATTTCGAATCTACTTAAGTCGAATTTGTGGATTCGACCTTAATAAGTCGAATTTGTGTATCCATACTAAATCCACAAATTCGAACTTCTGAGTCCACATTCACGGGGCCAGCTTCGACTTTGGAAGCGGTGCACTGTGGGAAGCTATCCCACAGTTCCCGCACTCCCCGCTGCCCATTGGAATTGTGGGATTTCCCCCCAATGCATGCTGGGGGGAAAAATGTGTCGAGGGTGGTTTTGGGTAACTGTCGTCATTGAACCATCAATCATGCCCTCCCTGTTTTCCTTGAAAGCGCCGGCGGGAAATCTGTTCGCGCCCTTGTCTGGTCGGTTACAGCGCGGACGCCACAGCACTGCGAGCATGGAGCCCGCTGCGATCATCGCTGCACTTATGGCCGTTGTCAACTCCTCGCACCTTATCGTCCACCTCTTCCACAGTCAGCTGCTGAGAAACCGGGCGAGGAGGCTCCGGCAGCGCGGTGAGGAGAGTGGCACAGACCTCTCAGAAACCAGGGTACGCCGGGCAGTGGAGATCATGGTGGCAATGGGTCACGTTCATGGTGTGGAACGGTGATTCTGGGCCCGGGAAACAAGCACAGACTGGTGGGACCGCATAGTGCTGCAGGTCTGGGATGACACAGAGTGGCTGCGAAACTTCAGGATGCGTAAGGGCACTTTCCTTGAACTGTGTGACTTGCTGTCCCCTGCCCTGAAGCGCCAGGACACATGGATGCGAGCAGCCCTGAGTGTGCAGAAGCGAGTGGCCATAGCCCTCTGGAAACTTGCCACACCAGACAGCTACCGGTCAGTAGCGAACCACTTTGGCGTGGGCAAATCTACCGTGGGGATTGCTGTCATTCAAGTAGCCCACGGAATCGTTGAGCAACTGCTCTCAAAGGTAGTGACTCTCGGAAATGTCCAGGCCATCATAGATGGCTTCGCCGCGATGGGATTCCCAAACTGCGGTGGGGCTATAGATGGGACTCACATCCCTATCCTGGCACCAGCCCACCAGGCCAGCGAGTACATTAACCGAAAGGGCTACTTTTCAATGGTGCTGCAAGCTGTGGTGGACCATAGGGGACGTTTTACCAACATCAACGTCGGGTGGGCGGGCAAGGTTCATGACGCGCGTGTGTTCAGGAACTCTGGTCTGTTTAGATGCCTCCAGGCAGGCACTTTCTTCCCGGACCACAAAATAACGGTTGGGGATATGCAGATGCCTACAGTGATCCTCGGGGACCCGGCCTACCCGCTAATGCCCTGGCTCATGAAGCCCTATACAGGCGCCTTGGACAGTGAAAAGGAACTCTTCAACTACCGGCTGAGCAAGTGCAGAATGGTGGTGGAGTGTGCTTTCGGACGTCTCAAGGGGAGATGGCGGACCTTACTGACTCGCTCGGACATCAGCGAAAAGAATATCCCTGTAGTTATTGCTGCTTGCTGTGTGCTCCACAATCTCTGTGAGAGCAAGGGCGAGACCTTTTTGGCCGCTTGGGAGGTTGAGGCAAATCGCCTGGCTGCTGTTTACGATCAGCCAGACACCCGTGCTGAGAGAATATCCCAGCGGGAAGCGATATGCATCAGGGAGGCTTTGAAAGCGAGTTTCCTCACAGAGCAGGGTAACCTGTGACTGTCCACTTGATTTTAAGAGAGCCTGATCATAAACCAAGTTTCCCCCACTTCTGAAGGACGTTTTAAAACTAAGGACATGTTTTAGTAATTAATAATAAATCTTTCGTTGACTTTGCATTTCTGTTTCTTGGTTGAAACATGGAAGCATTCTGTGCTGGGTAAGGTGTGCACTGATGGGTGGGTTTGCAGGAAGGGGCGAGGGGTGCCGTCTTTGGATAGGGGTTAACATGACGGCTGTGGGTTTGGGCGTTGGAAGGGGTGAGGGGTGTGGGGGAAGGGTGAGTATCTGCCCCTGGATGAGGTCTCTTTTTGGGGCTCAGGGCACCGGGGAGGATCGTGACTACGGTCCAAGTGCATGTGAAGGGAAGCCTTCCTTTACATTCGGGGATGGCAGGCACCAGGACCCTGCACAAGCATACACATCAAGGAAAGACCCGGGGCAGCATACACCACACAGACTGTCCCTGGTGCCTAGTGACTGCAGTCTGTGTGTGCCCTGCAGTTGACCCTGCAGCCAAGTCTGTAGCATGGCACTGTGGGCTATGCACTGAAATTACAATTCCCCCCCCCCACACACAGAACAACAGAAAGTCTTCTGACACCAGAAACGTGACGGAAACAGTGAGTAACACCAAACCGCTTTTAATAATGTAGTACACAGTGGGGGGTTTGAACTTGGAGTTGGGACTGGTTGATGCTGTAAGGAAAGAGCTTGTACAAATTTACAGCACAAGAGTTGTCTCGAACATTATCGGTGTGCTGCGGTGCAGGGACAGTTCTCACGGCCCCTACCGCCCCTCCTTCTTGTAACTTTGGGTGAGGGGGGGACAGGACTTCTTGGCGTTGGAGGGTGGTTGCAGATGCACTGCAGGGGGGCTCTCTCCTCCTGCCTGCGGTCTTGCAGAACATCTACAAGGCGCCGGAGCGTGTCCGTTTGCTCCCTCATTAGACCAAGCAGCGTTTGAGTCGCCTGCTGGTCTTCCTGCCGCCACCTAGCCTCCCGTTCCAGGTGTGTGCGATGCTGCTGACACAGGCTCTCCCTCGACTGTCTCTGCTCTGCCGCCTCCGCTCTGGAGCTGGCCATCAGTTCCTGGAACATGTCGTCCCTTGTCTTTTTCTTTCGGCGTCTAATCTGAGCCAGCCTCTGCGAGGGGGATGCCGGGGCAGTCCGGGAAGGAGCCGAAGCTGTGTGATGCGAAAAAGTAGGTGATTTCCTTGAACAAATACATGTTTGCCAACAGTAAACACAGTCTAGTCAGTTTCAGTTAAGAAGACCAAAGAGGAACCAAGTCTCAGGAGATCTCAGAACTAGTCCGAGATTTGAATACGCTCTCATTGGGCGCCATTGCACTGGATAGCGCACAAGCGAGAGAGACAGCTGCATCCCTCTTGCACAAAGTCCTGGTAAGCCTTACAGTACAGAGTGCTTATCAGTTAGTGCTTAGCTGTGCTCTCCGCTGGAGGCAATGTGCAAAGCAGAAAAGATGACCGTTTTGCAGCACCTCCCACCAGTGAACGGGAAAGATCCCTGTATGCTTTTCCTCTGTGGCCTCCAACACGTGGCTGTTAAGCGAGGGTCATTCTTATGCAAAGTAAAAGTCTGTTAAGCGAGGGTCATTCTTATGCAAAGTAAAAGTCTGTTAAGCGAGGGTCATTCTTATGCAAAGTAAAAGTCTACCATTTACAATAGTAACAGTACACTAATTCCACTAATTAGATGCAGCACTTCCACAACGACATCACCCTGAGGCGTGTCAGGAGGACTCAGAGAGCGGATGCTCACAGAAGCCCTGCACAGACCAGGACCATACGCTGCCATGCTCGTCGGCGATGGTCCCCCTTTACCTGAGGATGGCCTGGCGCGGAAGAGTGTGCTTCAATGGAGCACCCAACAAGGCACCTCTACCAAGGAACCTCCTGCTGAGGCTTTTCCAGCTGCTCTCTGAGAGCTTTTTTGAACTGTCCCCAGAGGACTATTGCTCCATTCCTATGGGTGTAGACCTGCTGTTTGTATAGTTTCATATTTAAAAATTTTTATATAGTATTTCTATTTTTTATATATATCCCTGTTTCTTAAAAAAATAAATGTTTCCCTGTTTGTAGCACTTACCGCCTGATCCTTCCCCTGATTCCAAGTCCGGGTTAATGGGCGGGGACGGTTGGTAGGGGATCTCTGTGAGGGTGATGAAGAGATCCTGGCTGTCAGAAAGCGGGAGTGGGTTCGATGTCGCCTGCGCCGTCCTCAAAAGACCCTTCCTCATCTTCCCCATCGGCGAACAGGGAGGGGGAACTGTCCCGGTACACTATTCCGTCCTCAGAGTCCACCGTCACTGGTGGGGCAGTGGTGGCAGACCCACCTAGAATGGCATGCAGTGCCTCGTAGAAGCGGCATGTCTGGGGCTGGGCTCCGGAGCGTCCGTTTGCCGCTCTGACTTTTTGATACCCTTGTCTTAGGTCCTTCACTTTCACGCGGCACTGCATCGCATCCCGGCTGTATCCTTTGTCTTTCATGGCTTTAGAGACCTTCTCGAAGGTCTTCGCGTTCCGCTTGTTGGAGCGCAGCTCCGAGAGCACAGACTCCTCGCCCCACACAGCGATCAGATCCTGGACTTCCCGGTCAGTCCATGCTGGGGACCTCTTTCTATTCTGGGATTGCCCGGACTCCTCTGCTGGAGAGCTCTGCATCGTTGCAGGTGCTGCGGAGCTCGCCCCGATGTGCAACCAGAACGTCAGATTCAAACCGCCCAGACAGGAAAATGAATTCAAATTCTTCGCGGGTCATTTCCTGTGTGGCTGGCCAGAGAATCCAAGCTCGGACTGCTGTCCAGAGCGTCAACAGAGTGGTGCACTGTGGGATAGCTCCCGGAGCTGCTAAGTTCGATTAGCATCCACACCAAGCCTAATTCGAGCTAGCAAGTGCGAATTTAGCGTTACTCCACCTGCCGGGGTGGAGTACCAAATTCGAACTAAAGAGCCCTCTAGTTTGAATTAAATGGCTTCCTGGTGTGGACGGTTGAGCGGTTAGTTCGAATTAACGCTGATAAATTTGAATTAAAGTTCTAGTGTAGACCAGGCCTGACTGAAGATCTAAAGGTCCCTGGTTCAATCCCAGGCTTTGGCAGGCCTTTGGATCTTTCCTTGGGCAGGGGTGGCTTGTTTTCAGGGAGGCCAGCAGCACCTTTATCTGAGGCAAGTACCTGATTTTGAGCTCCCAAACAGGATAACAGAGAGCATGGGCTTCTTCCCCTAGTTGGCCCACCTGACCTATAACGATGAGAAATGGGAGCTGTCTTTCCCACATGACTTATTTGTCGACCCCATCCCCAAGCCCAAGCTGGCATAGCTAGCGCAGACTGGGCAGTTCATTGCATGAGAGACACTGTCCCAAAGCAGGACTAATGCTTAGAGCTGGTTATCAGTGATTTCAGATCTGCTAGTCTGCAGCAAGACTCTCCATTAAGTCTTAACCAGCTCTGTTATTACACAGGGAAGAACAAAAGGGTGAAATGGGGCCTGGAACCCTTAAGAAGAATCCACCCCACCGAGTACAACACTTGTCGCTACCTGCTCTCAGCCCCACTGAGAATGTTTTGGGGTCACTCCTTGCCTGTATCAACCTAGGGGTTTTGGAGAATCCCCATTAACAGGTGCTCCAGTGGCACAATTGGTTAGTGCACAGTACTTATAGGGCAGTCCTGAGAGGTGCTATGCTGAGGTTGTGAGTTCAAGCCTGGCCTAGAGCACTGGTTTTCATTAACCAAGTGGCTTCACCCCCTTATTTACTCCTCTGGAATGTAGAATTCCAGCCCAGGGGACACTGAGGCAGGGCAGGAGTCAAAAATGCCCCCTTCACTTATTACCTCCTCTCCAGAGCGCAGGTGAGAATCTACCATCCTTTCTCCCCCACCAGCCCCTGTGCCAGGATCCCTCAAGCAGAGCCTGGAGTCCTGCCCATCCTTGACCCCTGAGCCTGGAGGGAGAGAAGCAAGGAGCCATTGTTAGAGGGCTTTCCCTTCCCCCGCCCACTTCCCGCCCATCTCCTCATTCCCTTCATGGACCCCTGGGATGTGAGTAATTCTGTATTTGAGTGGCTCTCCCTCCCGGCCAATGAGCTTGGCGTAGACTAGCAGGGAGGGAGGAGGAAAGGGATTGTGCTCCAGTGAGAGCTCAGAAAGAAAGGTGCAGGTCCCCCACTAGAGCCCAGCCCAGCAGAGCACAGCAAGCTGGAGAATGTGTGTATGGGTCTGACTACTTCTCCCCTGCTCTTCCATTTGAGCTAACTTCCCCCAGCTGTCTCCAGCCTCCCAGTCAGCGCAAGGGGGAGAAGGGCCGGGGAGGAAGAGCTTTGTGCTCCACAAGGGCTGGCTTTTTGGGAGGCCAAGCGGGTAGAGGGATGGAGGCCACTGGAGGAGCTGAGCCGGCTGACTGTCCATGGCTTCTAAAAGAAGGGCAAGAGAAGGTCCCGCGGCTGCCTTGCCACTGGAGAATGCGGGCATTGATCCCACTGCCTCTCGCATGCGAAGCGAGCGCTCTACCACTTGAGCTAATTCCCCTACCTTAGCCAGTGATGTCTTGATCCATCCATTCGATAATGGAGGCCACATCGTTCCCCGCGCCAGCCGGTTACTCCTTCCAAAAGGGTCAGGCAAGGGAGTGTTTCCCATAGGGTGGCTAGCTCAGCTGGTTAGAGTGTGGTGCTAATAACTCCAAGGTCATGGGTTCAAGCCCCATGCTGGCCACTGTGGGAGGGAGAGGGTGGCTTCTGGTCTTCTGGCTGACTGCTAGAGGTGGCAGAGGCTAAAACCAGATTTCCCTCTAGGCTCAGCTTCAAAGTTACAAAAAACAGGACTAAAACTCCCTCTTATCATAGGGAAAATTCACAAGCTAAAACAAAAAATAATCTAATGCATTTCCTTGCCCTTACTTACAATTTTTGTAATCTTAGATGCTCATTTCAGGTATGTTTTCAGGAGATGTTTTTCCTTCCTGGTCTCTCTCTCCATCCAGAGAGGGAACAACAAAAAGAGTACAAACAACACCCCCCCACCCCCACTGATTTTTTAAGGGTTCAGTCCTGAACAGGACAAACGTATATATTTGAATTTGGCAAAAGAAAGCTTCAGCATCACTGGCATGACAAGCGCAGAGCTCAGAGTCCTCACTGGAACACCACAGGGTATGACATTCTTGGCAGAAAGAATATACACATTGAATTTCTGGCAAGGGACACCCAAAAGAGTCTTGGCAGGACAAAGGGCCTAGGGTTCATTCCTGGCATGACAAGCATATGGGGATTACATTCCCCACAGGGAGACACACAGCTTTAAGGGAACACATGAATTTGGTAGGGCTCTACTAATTAGTCTTAGCTCCAACACCTCGCAATCTGATGACCAGGCCTATCTTAGCAAGCAAGGCTTTCTCTTAGCTGATCACTATTTGCTAGCCCTCTGGTCCCTTGACCATACTCTGGACTTTGGGTCTGGAAAAGAGCTGGCAAAAGCCATAAACCAGGTTGTTATATAAACTGCACATGGCTTCGGTGGAGCTGCGGGAGCAGCGGACCCTCCTCAGGCATGCCTGCGGGTGGTCCACCGGAGCCATGGGACCGGTGACAGGCAGAGCGCCTCCCGTGGCATGCTGCCCTGCTTGAGGTGGCGAAATGTCTAGAGCCACCCCTGCTTCACATTCAGTAATGTCAAAGTTCTTGGTTCAGGCTTGTAGCAGTGATGGAATAAACTGCAGGTTGAAATGAAGTCTCTGGAGTACATCCACAGCTGGGAGGGGTCATTCAGTCCTTTGTAGAGAGCTTCAGTTTGTAGCAAAGTCCCTCCGAGATATGAAGCAGGATTGAAGACAAGATGGAGACGAGGCATGAGCCTTTTATAGTCTCTTGCCATGTGGTCTTTGCTTTCTTTATCCAGCATGTGACATAGAAAAACCTTAAAGTTCTGTCCATAGGCAGGTCCCTGCAGACTTTGCTGAGGCACAAGGTGTATCTGCCTTCTCTCAATGGGTCGATTGTATAGCTGATGGTCCTTAATGACCCATCAAGCAGGCTAGACAGAACTGACACCAACTTGTCTGGGGTGTTCCCAGGAAGCAAAGAACAAGTTTGAAATACGGGCAGCATAGAGCCAATATTCATAACGTCAACTACAAAAATGATAGCATCCTTATAAGCAGCCAATCATAACTTCTCCATAGACCCCTTACACGACAACCTTTCTACCATATTGGCTGCAAATATAGAACAGTGGTTGCAACGGTGATCTATACAGTTACAGATTATGTCAATAACGTCACAGGAGGTGACACGGCATCAGTGAGACTGATACTGGAATATTGCCTCCAGTTTTGGTGTCCTCATTTGAAAAAGATGTTGTGAAATTGTAGCTGGGGCAGCAAAGAGCCACCAAATGTTCTGAGGGCTGGAGAAAAATGCCTTCTAGTGAGCTATTGAAAGAGCTCAATCTGCTTAGCTTATCAAAAGAAGATTGGAAGGTGACTTCATTGAAACGTTGAAGTGCCTTAATGGAGAGAAAATATTCGGTATTAAAGGGCTCTTTAATCGAGCAGAGAAAGGCATAACAAGACCCAGTGGCTGGAAGGTGAAAAGAGACAAATTCATATTACAACTAAGGCACAAAAATTCAACAGCGAGGATGTTTCACCACAGAAACAAGCTACCAAGGAAAGTGGTGGATTCACCATCTCTTTATATCATTCAATGTGTTTGTCCCAAAAGTAGCTATTGTGTCATACAGGAGGCCTCTGATATGCAGGGGGTCAGATGAGATGCTCTAATGGTCTCTTCTGGCCATAAAGTTGACTAATTTCTGAAAAACTGAGGCCTGGTCTACACTAGGACTTTAATTCGAATTTAGCAGCGTTAATTCGAATTAACCGTGCACCCGTCCACACCACGAAGCTATTTAATTCGACATAGAGGGCTCTTTAGTTCGACTTCTGTACTCCTCCCCGACGAGGGGAGTAGCGCTAAATTCGACATGGCTATGTCGAATTAGGCTAGGTGTGGATGCAAATCGACCTTAGTAGCTCTGGGAGCTATCCCACAGTGCACCACTCTGTTGACGCTCTGGACAGCAGTCCGAGCTTGGATGCTCTGACCAGCCACACAGGAAATGCCCCGGGAAAATTTGAATTCCTTTTCCTGTCTGGCCAGTTTGAATCTCATTTCCTGTGTGGACATCGTGGTGAGCTCAGCAGCACTGGCAACGATGCAGAGCTCTCCATTAGAGGAGTCCAGGGAATCTCAGAGTAGAAAGGGGCCCCAGCATGGACTGACCGGGAAGTCTTGGATCTCATTGCTGTGTGGGGCGATGAGTCTGTGCATTCGGAGCTGCGCTCCAACAAACGGAATGCAAAGACCTACGAGAAGGTCTCCAAAGCCATGGCACTCAGAGGATACAGCCGGGATGCAATGCAGTGCCGCGTGAAAGTCAAGGAGCTGAGACAAGGCTACCAAAAAATCAAAGCAGCAAACGGACGCTCCGGAGCCCAGCCCCAGACATGCCGCTTCTACGAGGCACTGCATGCCATTCTTGGTGGGTCTGCCACCACTGCCCCACCAGTGTCCGTGGACTCTGAGGATGGGATAGTGTCGACGGCCAGTTCCTCAGCGATGTTCGCAGACGGGGAAGATGAGGAAGGAGATAAGGAGGGGGGCAGTCGACAGCGCTTACAACGCTGATTTTTCAGACAGCCAGGATCTCTTCATCACCCTCACTGAGATCCCCTACCAACCCTCCCCAGCCATTACCCCGGACCCTGAATCAGGGGAAGGATCAGTCTGTAAGTGCTTTAAACATGTTAACATTTATTTTTAATGGAGCAGGAATAGTTACTAGTTGAAAAGAAGGTCAACATATATGGGGATAGAGCAGAAATCCTCTTGGGATATCTCCGAGAAGCTCTCCTGGAGGTAATCGAAAAGCCTACGCATGAGGTTCCTGGGGAGAGCTGCCTTATTGGGTGCTCTGAAGTAGCACACTTTTCCGCGCCAGGCTTTCATCTGGTACTCCGGGACCATTGCCTCAACGAGCATGGCAGCATAGGCCCCTGGTTTGTGCTCGCTTTCATGCAGCATGCGCTCTCTATCTCTTTCTGTGACCTCCTCAGGGTGATCTCACTCAGAGACTCCTGCATTAAATTAGAGTAAGTTGTTTACTATTAGTATTGGGAGTGCTTCACTGTTCCTTTGCATAACAAGAAGCGTCACTTTACAGCCACGTGGTGGAGGCTGCAGAGTGTCAGCATACAGGGATCTTTCCCAGGGAACAGACGCGAAGGGGTGGAACAGGGGCAGAGTTTATGCTTTCAGGATTGCCTGCAGCAAGAGGACAGTGGTATACATTCACTTTTAAGCAGCCAAAAGTCTTTGGCTTACCATGCCTGGCTGCTCCACGGATTCTGCTGTCCTGCCCCACTTGTCTGATCTGCAGTGCAATACCCCAGGCAATGAAAGCGAATTCCAAAAATTTGAACTGTCCCTGAGTGAGTGCGCATGAGATAGGTGGTGTGCATGGTCTTGTTCACAGAGACTGACTAGACTATGTTTCTTCTTTGCAAAAATGTATCTTTGTAAGGAATTCACTCCCTTTTTCCCATCACACAGCTGCAACTGTATCCCGACCTGCTCCAGCATGCCCCTCACAGAGGCTGGCGCAGATTAGGTGACGCAAGAAAAAGACACGGGACGAGATGTTCACTGAACTTATGGGCTGCTTCTGAGCCGAGGCGGCCCAGCAGAGCCAGTGGAGGGAGAACCTTTCCCAGCAGCAGCGCTCACACAGCGAACGGGAGGACAGATGGCGTCTGGAGGACCAGCAGGCGACTCAAACGCTGCTTGGGCTAATGAGGGAGCAAATGGACACGCTCCGGCGCCTTGTGGATGTTCTGCAGGACCGCAGGCAGGAGGACAGAGCCCCCCTGCACTGTATCTGCAACCGCCCTCCCCCGCCACAAAGTCCAATACCCCCCTCACCCTAAATAACAAGAAGGAGGTGCGCCAATGGCCGTGAACACTGTCATTCCACCCCAGCACAGTGCTCTAGTACCAAAAAGCACTCATTCGCTAAATTTTGAGAAGTCCTTCCCTTTCTGGGTCACCCAAGGCCAAATCAGTTTCATCCCCTAACTGTGTAGTTGATTATTAAAAATAGTTTGCTGTTCATTACTGTTTCCGTCATGTTTCTTTGAAGAAGACTTTGTGTGAAGCGGGGGGAGGGCTTTGGTAATTGCATAGCACAGTCACCATTACCAAGGTACAGACACGGGGGCAGGATCTACAGCAGGTCAGCAGGTCACAGCACACAGTGTCACACAGCAGGTCTCACACACACAATGCAGTCACTAGGCACCCTGGTCGGTCTGACAGTAGAGCAGCTCCCTGCAGAAATGCTGTCTGCTGCCCCAGGGTCCTAGCGCCTGCCATCCACAAATGGCAAGGCAGGCTGCCCTTACCCTGCCCTTCCACCATAGCCCTGAGCCTCTCCAATGCCCCAAACCCTCAGCCCCAGCCAGAGCCCTCAGCCCCCGACACCTCCTCCCCTTCCACACACCCCGCACCTTCCTACGCCCCAGCCAAGAGCCTGCACTCCTCACCCCTTCCTGCACACCCACCTGTAACCATCCTCCCCAGTCCTTCCCGCCACAAGGCCACATAGCCCCTGCACACAGAGTCCCGAAAGGAGGGATGGCAGGCTCCGTTGAAACAACCAGTCCGGCACTGCAGACTGCTCTAGGAGCAGGAGCCTGTCATTCCTCGAGTGCAGAAGCGGTGTTAACATCACAGCACACCCTACCCACCACAGTCTGCGTCCCTGTTTCAACCCTTTAATGTGAATTCATTAGTAAAGAAAACGTTGTTAATTAACAATATTCCATTAACTTTATTTTTAAATGTGTGTTGGAAGGGGGGAAATGTGGTGAACGGGGTATGTAACCACAAAAGAAAGTCAACAGTAACTGAAACAGGGGCAGGTTCAGCTTCTCTGTAAAGAAACTGAACAGTCACAGGTTACCCTGCTCTCTGAGGAATCTATCTTTCAAAGCCTCTTGGATGCACAGCGCTTCCCGCTGGGCTCTTCTAATTGCACAGCTGTCTGGCTGAGCGTAATCAGCAGCCAGGCAATTTGCCTCAACCTCCCATCCCGCTATAAAGGTCTCCCCCTTGCCCTCACAGAGATTGTGGAGCACACAGCATGCAGAAATAACAATGCGGATATTGGTTTCGCTGAGATCAGAGCGAGTCAGTAAGCTCCTCCATCTCCCCTTGAGACGTCCGAAAGCACACTCCATCACCATTCTGCACTTGCTCAGCCGGTAGTTGAAGAGTTCCTTCTCAGTGTCCAAGGCGCCTGTATAGGGCTTCATGAGCCAGGGCATTAGCGGGTAGGCTGGGTCCCCGAGGATCACTGTAGGCATCTGCACATCCCCAACAGTTATTTTGTGGTCCGGGAAGAAACTACCTTCCTGCAGGCGTCTAAACAGCCCAGAGTTCCTGAACACACGCGCGTCATGAACCTTGCCCGGCCACCCGATGTTGATGTTGGTAAAACGTCCCCTATGGTCCACCAGTGCTTGCAGCACCATTGAAAAGTAGCCCTTTTGGTTTATATACTGGCTGGCCTGGTGGGCCGGTCCCAGGATAGGGATGTGAGTCCCATCTATAGCCCCACCGCAGTTTGGGAATCCCATTGCGGCGAAGCCATCTATGACAACCTGGACGTTTCCCAGGGTCACTACCTTTGAGAGCAGGAGCTCAACGATTGCGTGGGCTACTTGCATCACAGCAAGCCCCACGGTAGATTTGCCCACGCCAAAGTGGTTAGCTACTGACCGGTAGCTGTCTGGTGTAGCAAGTTTCCAGAGGGCTATGGCCACTCGCTTCTGCACACTCAGGGCTGCTCACATCCGGGTGTTCTTGCACTTCAGGGCAGGGGACAGCAAGTCACACAGTTCAAGGAAAGTGCCCTTACGCATCCTGAAGTTTTGCAGCCACTGTGATTCATCCCAGACCTGCAGCACTATGCGGTCCCACCAGTCCATGCTTGTTTCCCTGGGCCAGAATCGCCATTCCACAGCATGAGCATGACCCATTGCCACCATGATCTCCACGGCGCGGCGTACCGTGCTTTCTGAGAGGTCTGTGCCACTCTGTGACTTCATGTCCTCACCGCGCTGCCGGAGCCGCCTCGCCCGATTTCTCAGCATCTGACTGTTGAAGAGGTGTACAATAAGGTGCGAGGAGTTGACAACGGCCATAAGTGCAGCGATGATCGCAGCGGGCTCCATGATTGCAGTGGAGTGCTGTGGCGTCCGCTGTCACTAACAGGAAAAGTCGCGAACTGATTTCCGCCGGTGGGAGTGACGGTTGAATGCTGACAGTTACCCAAGACCACCCTCGACACAGTTTTTCCCAGCAGGCATTGGGAAATCCCAGAATTCAATGGGCAGCGGGGAGTGCGGGAACTGTGGGATAGCTTCCCACAGTCCACTGCTTCTAATTTCGACGCTGTCCCCGTTAGGGTGGACTCACAAAGTCGAATTAGTGTCCTTAGTGTGGACGCACAAATTCGACTTTGTAAGGTCGATTCTACAAATTTGAATTAACTTATCTCAAACTAATCTGGTAGTGTAGACATACCTAGGAAAGTGTAACATAAGTGAGAAGAAAAACATCTTTGTTACTTCCCTGGTGGTCTAGTGGTTAGGCTTTGGCACTTTCACTGCCACGCCGAGGGTTCAATTCCCAGTCAGGGAAAAGTGACTTTAAATCAAAACTGCCTCAGTTATTTTTCACTTACAAAATAAACAAATCCATGTTTTTTTCATGATTCCCCCATCTTCCCACGCTTCACCAACGAAAGCTTATGCTCCTGTATGTCTGTTAGTCTGTAAGGTGCCACAGGACTCTTTGTCTTTTTGAGGTGAGTGCAGCTTGCTTGGGATGGTGCTGATGATGGATAGAAAATAGGCCGGAGTCAATGACTGATGAGACCACAGAAGGGGAAGGGGAATGGCAGCCCCACAGAAGGTACTGGGTGCTCTGATGCCCCAGTTATTGCACCCTGGCCTGTCACAGAGAGAAAAGACCCAGTGGGACCCAGTGCCCCTACAGTGATCCCATGGACAAGAACCTGGCTGGGAGTGGGGTGAAGGTTCCCTCTGGGCAAAGGGGAGCTGAAACCCCTCAGTGTCCTGGAATTTAAGCAATGGAAGCTTCAAACCCTGCAGGGGTGGGGGCTGAACCTTCAAACCCTGCAGGGGTGGGGCTGTCAGCCCAACCTTCAGCTGAAGGTTGGGCTGGACAGAGGCAGGTTTGTATAATTTTTGGTGGTGCCCAGAATGGGACCAAGTCCTGCCCCACCCCACACACACCTGCCTAAGGCTCTGGGGTGGAGTTTGCTGAGGAGGGAGAGGGGCTGGGCTCTGGGAGAGTTTGGGTGCAGGGGCTGGGCTCAGTCAGGAGGTTGGGGTGGAGGAGAGTGTGCAGCTGTGGGAAGAACAACTTGGGATTGCTTGGGAAGCCACCTTTAAAAACACAAGTGTAACATCCTAGTTACATTTTAATAAGACCAAATTAAATGGTGCAGGACAGAGCCAGCTACAGTCTATTGTCCTGGACAATAGGAGCCATCAAGAGTCCAAACCACTATTAATGGCCCACAATTTGCATCATTACAACAGGACCTCAGAGTTATAGTTCATATTTCTAATTTCAGATCCAAGAATGATCAGTTCATATAAATAGGATGAACACACACAGTAGATTATAAGCTTTGTAATGATACCTTACAAGAGACCTTTTGCATGAAGCATAGTCCAGTCACTTTATATTCACACTCATTAGCATATTTTCATAAAATCCTATGGAGTGCAACGTCACAGCAGGGAAAGGGCTTTTCTGCGGCACCTGGGAGCAGTTGAGTTTCATGTTCAGGCTGTGGGATGAGTTCCTCCAGGTTTCTTGTAAGCACACAGGGACCTTCGCGGGTGCTCTCGATACAGGAATGGCCCAGACATGATAAAGTGATGGGAATTGCATTGTCCTTTTTTATTTCTGTATTTCCAATGACATTTCTGTTTGTGATTTCGTTTTGTTTTGTATAACTGTGTTTTCTCCTGGATTTGATATTTAACGAAAAAAAGAATAAGGCCTCAAGGCACCAGATGGAGGAGCAGGCTGGGGTTAGGACTGCTAAGAGAGCGAGAGTAGCAGGTTTTCTGTATTGTTTCCTGCCCTCATTTTTCTTGACTAGTTTCTGTTCTGTACAAAATTTGCCAGTTTTCCACATGTGAGCCTGGCTAGCTCAGTTGGCAGAGCTTCAGACTTTTAATTTGAGGGTCCAGGATTCAAGTCCCTGGTCAGGCAAAGAAACACTTTCCCTCCGTAACACCCCTGAAGAATTTCAGAAGGACTTTCCTTGACTTTAGTTTTTCCTTTTCAGGACATGGCCTTTCCTAGGAAGGGCCCTTTACTGCCTGGGACTGAAGGTGCTACTGCCTCACCTGTCCACTGGCCTCACAGTCTGGAGGAAGAAAGGCCTCTGGGCCTGCAGCAAAGTGCTGGGTGCTGACTTTTTGAGCAAATGCAGGGCTGGCCAGAGAGGCATGTTCCCACTGAGTCCTCCCTGCCAGAAAAAATTGTCCCCACAGACAGGGGCGGCTCCAGGCCCCAGCAAGCCAAGCGCGTGCTTGGGACAGCAAGCCACGGGGGGCGCTCTGCCGGTCGCTGCGAGGGTGGCAGGCAGGCTGCCTTCGGCGGCGTGCCTGCGAAGGGTCCGCTGGTCCTGCGACTTCGGCGGACCTCCCGCAGGCAAGCCACCGAAGGCAACCTGCCTGCCGTGCTTGGGGCAGCAAAATGCCTAGAGCCGCCCCTGCCCACAGAGTCCTCCCTGCTGGAAGTCTACAGTAATCAACAGGTGCTTTGCTGGTCCCATGGTGTAAGGGCCAGCACTCAGGACTTTGAATCCTGCAACCTGAGGTGAAGTCTCAGTGGAATCTGAGCACAATTCCTGGGCCACAAACCCGGCTGGGTCTTCCAAGGCTCTGTCTTGCTTTCTCAAAGGCCATGAAAGCCTCTACAAAAGGTTTTTTTCTCCTGCTGATAATAGCTCACCTTAACTGATCACTCTCATTATAGTGTGTATGGCAACACCCAGTTTTTCATGTCCTCTCTGAGTGTGTGTGTGTATTTTCCGGCTGTATTTTCCACTGCATGCATCCAGTGAAGTTGGTTTTAGCCCAGGAAAGCTTATGCTCAAATAAATTTGTTCGTTTCTAAGGTGCCACAAGAACTCCTTGTTCTTTTTGCAGATAAATTAATGGAGGTTAAGTCCATGAATGGCTATTAGCCAGGATGGGTAAGGAATGGTTTCCCTAGCCTCTGTTTGTCAGAGGGTGGAGATGGATGGCAGGAGAGAGATCACTTGCTCATTACCTGTTAGGTTCAGTCCCTCTGGGGCACCTGGCATTGGCCACTGTTGGCAGATAGGATGTGAGGTTGGATGGACCTTTGGTCTGACCCAGTATGGCCATTCTTATGTTCTTATGAAGGGAGGGGCAGAGCACTGGGACAGAGCTTCTGTAGTGTAGTGGTTATCACGTTTGCCTAATATGAAAAAGGTCCCTGGTGCAGAAACATGTGGGTTTAATTTTCCCAGCTCCTACTGGCCTATTCCCTGCTGTTGTAGGAGCAGCAGTGATTTCAACGCTCAGAAGGTCTGTTATACTTCCCCTGCTCCCACTTTTGTCTCCTCTCCCTCTCTGAATGCCTGTGAAGTGGCTTTCCCCATCCCGCTCCCTCCTGGAATGCTCCTGGGATGAAGGGGCTGGTTGAAGAGCAGAAGAGCTCCCAGGTAGACAAGGTGTCTGGGACTCTAATTAGGCAGCACTCACACACCCAGAGCATGGACACTGCCCAGGGTGGAGTGTGACCAACCAGATGCAGCCAAGTCATCTCTAGTTGCAGGCCATGAGGTGCAGGCCCTTAAAAGGGGGAGGGGCCCTGTGCTCAGGAGAGCACTCACAAGCTTGTACCTCCAGTGAATGCCCTTTGCCCGGACCGCCTGGCCAGTGGTTCTCTGCGTTGTATTTCATTGTGCCTCAGGGAGAGTTACCTTCATCGCACCGTCCATAGCTGCGCTGTGGGACACTTACCTTGCAGAATCCTGACATCTCCAGTGCTGTGCCTGTCCTGGGAGTGTGAGTGTGACGCCCCCCATTCTTTTCAGCTTAGCTATCAATATAATAAATGTGCTGCTTTCTGCCAAACTCCGGTGGGTGATTAGTGCTTCCTACGCTGACTAGCTGGCCCAATTTTGGGTAACACCTGTGATAAACTCAACCCCTGCAGGACAGAGGGTGATGAAATGAGCTGAGAAAAAGCCTTGGCATCAGCAGGGGAAAGCTAGAGGCTCTTGGCCAGTCACCTTTTGAAGCCTTGTGGCTTGGTCTCCTCTGCCCTGGGAGGTTGGCCTATGGCGGCCGGCTCTTCCTGCTGCCTCCTCTGTGTGACTTGCCAAAGGAGGAAGTGAGGCAGGAATGGGGCAAAAGAGGAAAGTTGAGCTGAGGAAGGCAGGGCAGAAGCTAAGCGCCTCAGTGCGGCTAAGTGGGGTTAGTAGAGCACCACCAGTCATTCTGCAAAGCCTGGGGAGGTGCGGTTGGCTGCTGGGAGGCAGAATCTTGTGCCTGCCTCTTGGCTTCCCTGGGATGGCTACTTGCAGCCCAGGAGAAGGACAGTTCTGGGTGAAAGGAAGACAAGCAAAGCTCTGGGAGGAAATTTGGGTGCGCGGTGCTGGCTCTGCGCTGGGGAGGGTTGGGGGCCAGGCAGTGTGGCACTGACCCCGGGCTCTGCAGCTCCCAAAGTGACCGGTACACACAACCCTGCGGCAGCAGCTCCTAGGTGGGCAGGGCCAGGGGGTCTCCGTGTGCCGCTGCCTGCAGGCGCTGCCCCCAGAGCTCCCATTGGCTGCAGTTCCTGGCCAATGGGAGCTGTGGAGTTGGTACTCGGGGCAGAGGCAGTGAATGGAGACACTCCCCCCACCCCAGGGGATGCTGGGACATGCCGGCCATTTCTGGGAGCGGCACGGAGGGACGGAGGCAGAGTGGGCAGGGAGCCACCTCAGTGCTGCTGGCACATCTCTGCACACCCATGGGGAGGGGAGCAGAAGGCCTCCATGTGCTGCCTGGGGTAGGGGCAGAGCACAGAGCTGCCTCCCCTCCCGGGTCTATTACAGGAGTGGGTGCGTGGGGTCTTTTGGCCTGCAAGGTGCAGCAGGTCGGACTAGATGATCACACTGGTCCCTTCTGACCTTAAGGGCTCTGAGTCTAAAAGGGAGAGGGAAGTAAAGGGGAAAAAAATAAAAAATAAACCAAACATTGTAATACCAGGATGACTTCACCTGCTCATTGTATAGTCCTGCCCCTTTCTTCCTCCACTGGGTGTTGAATGACCTGCAGCACATTGATTCTCTCCTTCCATTGCTAAACTGATACAATGTGACTGAAATTAAACCAATTCCCAGCAGAGAAAACATCACATCTCTGTATTGGGTAGAAATCAAACCCACATCAACGGCTTGGGAGGCAGCTATGCTCACCACTATACCACCAAGGCAGCTGGTAAAAGTACCACTTACACTTGCCCAATGAGGCTAGACCAGAATCGAGGCGTTTTACTGCCTGTTAAAATGTACCGGGGTCTCATCACTAAAAAAAACCTACCTCTGTCTTCACCTGGGTTTGAACCATCAGCCTCTCAATTAGGTCACCAAAGTGGTTAATCACAGACCCAGGTAACTACCCTACTTCCCAAGCTTGTGTATGAAGCATGTACAGGGGCACACCTGGCTAGTGAGGGAGGCACACTGCTGGGGTTATGAGTTCAGGCCTCACCCAAAGCATCGGTTTTCATTAGCCAGGGAGCTTCTCCCACTCACTTTGTCTAATTCACATGGAAAGTGCCATACGAGGGTGATGACAGTAAATTCTAAACTCTGAAATGTGGAGGTGGCCCAGAGATTGGGATAAGGGGTTTGAAGAGGAAAAGGTCTAAGGATATAAAACCAGACAGGCTCCAGGGGCAAGTACGGTACAACGCCTCAACAGGGAGCCATTTGGGGGAGGAGGTTTCACGTCCTCTGTTCAATGTCCTGAGAGGTATTTTAAGATGAAAATAACACCATGGCTAACAGTTGACTGGCACGTCCTGGGTTAAAGAAAGGAAGGGACTTGGGTTAACAGTCGGAAGATTTGTGTTACCGTCACTGTCTGACCCCCCTTCAGTGCAGAGATTTGTACGTTGCTGGGTGGAACGCACAGACTCCTGGAGAGCAGGGGCAGCTGTTTCCATGGCAGAGAGCCTGGCACTTAGGAGACTTTCTACACTTGCTGTTTTGAAGCAATTCAATAAAATAACGGTGGAGCTACAATGTCTGGTCCAAAATTTCAGCCCCCCCCCCCCCCGGTGCAAAAATGCTATTTTAGGATCTAAACAGAAGGCTTCCGGCGCTAGGACACCTGACCAGAGAGCTCAATGAGGGGCGTAAGAGCTGCTGACTCTGAGGGTCCTGGGCTAAATCCACTTGCAGGTTGAAGTGTTTTGATTTATTTGATGGATAATGAGCACCAGCTACCAGGGGAGAAACCCTGTGAACTTGCTGCTACTCCAGCTGCTGCCCCGGGGGGAGCCCCAGGGGGCCTGCTGCTGCTCCGGCCACCCCAGGAGTGCTGCTGCCGGGGGCTACCGAGCTGCGGCTGCTCCTGCTGCCCGCAGAACCACAGGAGGGAGATGATTTTTTGACAGTGACAGACGCCTCGTCCTAAAGGCCTTTGTCTGCCCCCTTCTAGTGACTGTTTGGCACAGGAATGCAGCCCTCACTCCTGAGTCTCTCCTGGGGAAATAATGTTTCTGTGCAAAACACCAAAACTTTTGACAGAAAGGAAGAAAAGGAAATGGCCACACGATGGGACTAGGACATAAGGAATGAAACACAAGATGCTTCTCCCATGTGCATTGACTTTGAACCTTGTTTGCGGTGTTGTCTCTCATGTCCTGGGACCAACATGGATACAACAAGGGGGAGGAGGTCACATAATATCTTCTAAAGGACCAAGGAAGGGAGTATTATTTACTCCTTCTCATAACACAAGAACTAGGAGGGGTCACCACATGAAATGAATAAGCTGCAGGTTTGAAATGAACACACTTCCCTCAAGCTGCTGGCAATGCTTCTACTAATGCAGCCCAATCTGCTGTTAGCCTTCTTGGCAACAAGGGTGCTGTTGACTCATATCCAGCTTCTCATCCAGTGTAATCCCCAGCTCCTTTTCTGAAGAATGGCTGCTTAGCCAGTCGGTCCCCAGGCTCTAGCAGTGCAGGGGATTCTTCCTTCCTAAGTGCAGGACTCTGCGCTTCTCTTGATGAACCTCCTCAGGTTTCTTTGGCCCAATCCTCCAATTTGTCTAGGTCACTCTGGACCCAAACCCTACCCTCCAGCGCTTGGATTCTTCACATGCTTTCACAGAGTGAAGAGCACATGTTCCATGATTTCATATGGCAGAGTTTTATGCTATGAGAGCTTTCCTGTATGAATTTGACAGGTGAATCAACATAGAACATGTGTGACCCTTCTCAGGGAGCTGAGGGCTGTGAGTTTCCTTGTGCACCTTCCACTAGGAAGAGGGAGTTTTGCATTTGGCAGCTGGATGTTAGTGACCAAACTCACCCAGCCCGTCAGGCACTCAAGGACCCTCCTCTGAGCTACAGCAGCCACCCTAACCCTGAGTTCCTTCAATGTGTCCCCCTCTGAGGTCCAGCCCGGATCACCAGATACTCAGAGAAATCCCAGATTCTCTCTGCCCAAAGCAATAGTATATCCCAGGTTACTAGTTTTACTGTGGACCACTGCTACTGTATCTCACAGCACTTGAGTATAGTTATCAAACAAGCAGAAATTTATTTAACAACCGATAGAGATTTAAACAAGCGTGGTGATGGAAACCGTTACCAACTAAACAAAATCAGAAAATGCAACCTGTCACTTTTTAATAGTTACCTTTTCCTATCTAAGTAGATTCTACCTTTACACTTCATAGTCAATTTCACTGATTCCTAGTCCTAGGAGCCACGGCCTGTTTTTCCACGCCTGTGAAGCACCACTGGTCATTAGGAATCTCATGGTGGTGAATGGACCCAGAGTGTTTTTCTCCACCCTATTAAGTGAACTGACTCAGTCTTTTATGCTTTATTCACAGAGAGGACGATCTCCTCATTCTCTATATTGTCCTTGTCACTTCACAGGGTTTCGATGTCTATAATTTGTCTTTTGATGGTTTTTCATTATTGGCTTTTCTGAGGTTGGTTACAAAGGCTGACAATGGAGCAATACATCACATAACTGGCTAGCAAAAGAACAGGTGCCAAAGATTTCCCTCCCACTGAGAATGTCAGCTGGCTGTTCCTAAACAAGACCTACTGATTGGGGTGACTCCACTTTCACAACAATACCATATAGGGCATAATTTTCATGTAACTTACATTACCCCTATAACTTCATGACTTGGACACACCTCATATGGTGAGTAGGAGTATCAATAATTTACAAGCTTTCAGTGAGATCTCACTTGCTATGCTTCCTGGATGACAAATATCATCAAAGCAGTCTGTATTAGCTGTGAGGAGCTTCTGTCAAGGTCTGAGACAGGAGTTG